>NC_134789.1:65337133-65339633 GCF_046742065.1 Oratosquilla oratoria
TTTGCGTATGATATTATTCTTATTTCAGAAGGAGTAGAATAGTTGCAAGATATGCTGAGTGATCTGAACGATGAAATTTTTCATAATTGATTTAAAAATGAATAAGAGTAAATCCAAAGTAATGTTGTTCAATACGAAAATTCAAAGTGAAGAGATTATAATTGATGGTGAGAATCTTCAAGAAGTTGAAGAATATAATTATATAGGCCAGAAGGTGAAAGTGACCAAAGATCATGACAATGAAGTAAAAATATTTATTACAATTAGTTGGAAAGTGTTTGATAAGTATAATAAAATCCTTAAAGGCTCTCTACCTTTATGTCTGAAACGTAAATTTTACAATTAATGCATTATGCCAGCAATAATCTATGGATGTGAAACCTGGAAAATGACGAAGGCGATGGAGACAAAGCTAAGGACTGCACAGAAAAGAATGGAGAGATCAGTAATGAGAACAACGCTGAGAGGTCTAAAGAAAGCAAGTTGGGTGAGAGAGTAGACTAGAGTGAGATATATTGTGGAGGCAATAAAAGAGAAGAAGGAGAATTGAGTAAGTTAGTGCGAACGACTGACGAGTGATGAAGCAAATGTGTTACTGAGTGGTCACCACGAGATGGGAAGCATGGAAGACGAAGACCAACAGAGGGTGGAAAGACGAAAAAGAAAATTTTGCAGGAGTGACATAGCAGAGGTTGGCGTGGTCCTGTGAACCATGGAATGCTATGAAGGCCTTTGTTCAGCAGTGGGCTCAGGACGGCTGATATGATATATATATATATATATATATATATATATATATATATATATATATATATATATATATATATATATATATATATATATATATATATATATATGTATATATATGTGTGTGTGTGTGTGTGTGTGTGTGTGTGTGTGTGTGTGTGTGTGTGTGTGTGTGTGTGTGTGTGTGTGTGTGTGTGTGTGTGTGTGTGTGTGTGTGTGTGTGTGTGTGTGTGTGTGTGTGTGTGTGTGTGTGTGTGTGTGTGTGTGTGTGTGTGTGTGTGTGTGTGTGTGTGTGTGTGTGTGTGTGTGTGTGTGTGTGTGTGTAAATGTGTGTAAGTGCGTGTGTATGTGTTTCCTTATATGTCTGTGTTTTCCTTTGTGTGTGTGTGTATATGCGTATGTTTATCTATAGTCGAGTGGAATATTTTAAGATACTTTCTGTTAAAGAGGGGAACTTTAAGAGGAACTTGATACCAGATCGTGTCTTGAAATGAATATATAGGATCAAAGTATTTGGAGTCAACGCAAATTGGCGAAGTATCAAAAGGCTTTTGCTTATCAATAGGCTTCAGACTTCACCCTCGAAGCTTAATGATATAAACATTCTTGGAAATCATAAAATCAGTCAAACGACAAAACTTACAAAAAGTTTTTAAGTGTCGAATAAAATTTTTATATTTTCTTTTCTTTTTATGGTTATTAATATTCCTTATCCGTGCAAAGTATCCCTGGTTTAATTTTCAGCCATGGGGTAGACTGGCTTGTGTAATATTGACGAAAAGTCTATATGTTTGATTAACGTATATACTAGTTTATCTATAATATTGTATATTTGTTTCTATAATCATCATTGATTCAACTTTTGACATATTCATTCATCTATTGTTGATTTATATATTCATCAATTCATTTAAATCTTTATGTATTTTTCATGTATCTGTTTATTTATATTCATAGAATTTTTTTTATTTATTAATTCAAATATATATACACTTATTTATTTGTTTATTTACAGTATATATTCATATATATAAATATATAATTATTGATTTATCTGTTGCTGTTCTTATTCATAGGTTCATTTCATCATTCCATCAATGTTTTTTTTTTTCAATTCTTTTATGAATGCTACCTAATAAATTACTCTTTCTATAAATCGTCCACATAGCTCTATGATAAATATGGCTATTCATTAACTTGCCAATAACTCCATCACCGTAAAAATCAATTTGGTTGATCCAATTTGTAATATTATCGTTCGTTTTTAATCATAACAATTTGTTTCCACTGATGCACATAAACATTATATTTCCAATGTACATTCGTAAACAAACGTGCATGTGTGCACGCAAACTTGCATTTGTAGACTTAAACGCTATGAATTTGGGTATTAGAGTTAAAATGGATTCAATTGAACATACGCCAGTATTTTTGTTGTTAAATGAAGCTATGTACTCTGCATATGTAGTTCAATTGCTACGAAAAATTCTACCACACATCTCGAATTCTGTTATACGAAAGTGGTTTTAGTTGCTGAAAACCTGATATAGTTTTCTATACATTAACAATCGCAAGTTGAAATATATTTTAGAAAGAATTTTCATCAATACAGCTCAAACAAAGCTTATATCATCTAAGCCTGCGTTTCCTAACCTTTTCCGACCATAGCACCCCCTATTGTCATGTTTAAGTAATCCAGCACCCCGATCTCGTTATTAGAAGGATAAAAGAAAGTAAAGTGTGCTGATTTATG
>NC_134789.1:65347133-65349633 GCF_046742065.1 Oratosquilla oratoria
TGCCTAGAGCATCTAAAAGCAGAACCAAACATATTTGTTTACATAAAATTAATCATAACCACCTGCACGAACGTAGTCAACTGCCTGTTACAGTCTTAGATAACATTTTATAATTATTCACTACCCCATATTTATTACCAACTACTCATTCCTATAACAGAGGAAATTTATGCTGTTTCAAACACTTGATTAATCTTGATTTTCTGTTACACTTTTTGTACTATAAGCTTCAAAGGAATACATCAAGTGTTGCCCGCTATGGAAGGACAACCAAATTTATCCACAACTCGTGTATAGCTAACTGCGTTTTTATCGTTTTTAATGTATGAAGACCGAGAGCACTGCCTCTACAGGTTAAAGTACTTCTTGTACTAGAATTACTAGAATTAAGGCAGTAATCCTTGCAGGAATTCCACGAGGATTACTGGCCATAGGATCCAAGAGCATCTTACAAAGCACTGAGTCAAATGCCTTTCCGAAATCCATGTAGTCTGCTGAGACTCATGTCAGCCCTGCAGAAGAATACAAAAATCTAGGATTCAATTTTTTTTTCGTATATTGCCCTCGAAAAGGTCAACTTTTGTAAGAGACTGAAAATCGATCATGGAAGAAGAAAATAGAAAATACCCCTCCCCCTTACACTCCCACGTTCTAATATTTCTCCTTGTCACCATTTTCCCCTATTCCTTTCCTCGTTTCTCTTTTACTTACATTTCCCATTCTATCTTCCTACCCCTGTCCCTTCTTATTTCTTCCCATTCCCCACCTGGCGTCTTTTGACACTGAGTGGTCTGCAGCCTTCCCTGCAAGACCTCAAAGAGTCTCAGGAAATGTCTTGGAGCCCAGAGGTTCTTTTACGTGAAAAGAAATGAAGAAATTGCAGAACTTTCGAGGTGGAGAGAAAAACTTGTATTCGGCAGGCCATTTATGAAATTTATATATACAGTATGTATAGATATACACATGCACATGCGTAGATGTGTAATTCTACATATACACATATGTATATATACATATACATATGCATATAAATAAAATATATACATCTATATATATATATATATATATATATATATATATATATATATATATACCGTACATAAACATACGTATATACAGATACATATACATACGTATATACATATACATATACATACACATATACATATACATATACATATACATATACATATACATATACATATACATATACATATTCATATACATATACATATACATATACATATACATATACATATACATATACATATACATATACATATACATATACATATACATATACATATACATATACATGTACATATACATATGCATATATATATACATATGTATATACATATGTACATACATATACATATGCACATACACATAAGCATACACATACACATACAATACACCTACACATACATACACATACACATACACATACACTTGCACATAAATATGCACATACACATACATATACATATATACATATACATATACATATACATATACATATACATATACATATACATATACATATACATATACATATACATATACATACACATGTACATATACATGTACATACACATATACATATACACATATATGTACACAAGTTCATATACAAGAAGTAATCCATATATTTCATCCAAATATAAATGTTTGATTAGGTATGGTATTATGCAACGGTTGGAGAGGGTAACAATGAGAGTCAGGCAATTTTTTTTTTAGAGAACAATGAGATAATTTTAGATCACAATTAACCTGTGCACATGCGTTCTGTGGTATAATACGAACCTTATCTGTTACATATGAAAACGTGGTTATATCAGTTGATGTGTGGGAGTAGATGTAGGTGGGTGGATGAGTGAATGGTTACACGAGGGTATAGAGAATCAGGTGGTGAGGTTTATTTGGGGATTTTTTATCCTTTCTTTGCCATTTATAACCTTTATATGTAGCATTAAAGTATATACCTCATTAGACTCAAGCAAAGAATCAAATAGATAAATAGATTTAAATAAATGGACAGTCAAGTAGATTGATAAACAAATATACTGTATAATTGAGTAAGTTTGAAAAACAAGACAACGGTCTTATTCCGAATATATTCCTGAGCGCTTTTTCTCTAAGTTTCAAAAGGAGAAACTTAGAACAAAACCGGTCAGGTATAAACTCGGAACTAAATTCATGTCTTCTTTTTCACCTTCCTCAACTTATCACAATGTCTCAACTAATACATAATTAATAAAACGCACGGGAAAATTAATAGATTACAAAAACAAAAAGTAAGTAGTTGAATATTAGTCAATGATAGAAAATAGATAAAAAAAAGATAAATAATTGCATATTTGGCATAGCGCAAAAAGAAAAACAACTTTAACATGTTATCAAAATAAGGGCAACTGAAATTTCAAAATATACATTCCACACACAAAATAAGTAATAAATCTTCAGGTATTGCAAAATAAGTAATAAATCTTCAGGTATT
>NC_134789.1:65357133-65359633 GCF_046742065.1 Oratosquilla oratoria
GTTCCAGTGTTGACAGATGTAGTTTCTCCAATCTTTGTTCATATGTCAGATTTGCCAGTGTTTGTGCCATTTTTATCGCTGCTCTTTGGATTCTTTCTAATTTTCTTATGTTCTTCTTTGTGCTGGGTGCCCACAATGTTGCGGCATATTCTAGTTTAGGTCTTATTAGTGTAACAACTATTTTTTAACCGTCTCCTCATCTATGTAGTCGAAGGCCACTTTCATTGATCTTGGTAAGTTAAAAGTCTCTCCAAATAATTTGTTGACGTGTTTGTCAGGTGTCAAGTCGCTTGAGATGATTACTCCCAAGTGCCTTTCTGAATTTACTTTTTTGACTTCTTTGTTTCCAATTTTGTATTGACCCGATACTTTATTTTTGCTTTTTCCAAATTCTATTATGCTACATTTCTTGATGTTGAAGCTCATCTTAGATTTCTGACTCGGTTCCTATATTTTGTCTAGGTCTTCTTGTAGCGATCTACAATCTTCTTCCGTTTTTACTCTCTAGAGTAATTCGGCATCGTCAGCAAAGAAGTTCATGTAACAATTTACTCCCTCATCTATATCATTTATATATATGGCACACACACACACACACACACACACACACACACACACACACACACACACACACACACACACACACACACACACACACACACACACACACACACACACACACACGCACGCACACACACACACACACACACACGCACGCACGCACGCACACACACACACACACACACACACACACACACACACACACACACACGCACAAACACACACACACACACACACACACACACACACACACACACACACACACACACACACACACACACACACACACACACACACACACACACACACACACACACACACACACACACACACACACACACACACACACACACACACACACACACACACACACACACACACACACACACACAAATGGGATCCTCACTGGCCGACCAGGTTAGAGTATCGTTACTTGAGCGGAGGTAAGGAGTGAAGACTGATCGAATCATACCTGGCAGCAAACGAGTTCGTAGTAAAAAGACAGACGATCTGTTAAAATTTAATGTTTCTGAAAATTCTTCGTAAAGAGATAGCGCTCTAGATCTGTCTGAGTAGGATATTCCTATAATCAAAGAAATCATTATTAAAAATAGAAAAATAATATATACTGCTACCATTGACCAGATCTGTGGAAAAACGTTTCCAGGAATTGTATGTGATTTCTGTCTAAACATATTAAAAGCAAAAGGTTAAATGATTATTCATGTTTAATATGCTGGTATCCCAAATACGTAGCTTTTATTCACAAGTAATAATCTTGATAATTTGTATGCATTTAGCTTAATCGAGTCTTGACATATGATTACTGCTCTCGTGTATTGTACAACGACGAAAAAATTGAGAAAATGAAAACTGGCTATGAAAATGTGAATACACTAGTCCAGCAATATTCAGACGACATTATGTCAGTCCGATAAAATTTGGTAAATTTGCGTTTTACATGTTATCTTTAGCCACACATGAACGAAATCTGGAAGCATAAATCAACGACATGTGTATCATTGCATAGTTGTATGAATGAATATCTTCTTTAAAAAATCAAGTTCATATTATATAAAACAGATGTAGAGAAAGGACACTTATAATACAGAAATGATACACGTTTCTTTTATTTTGTTGAGAAATGATATAGGAGACGCTTGTATGCTTTATGTTAGGTGGTGTGTAATATGTATCTTTTTTGAATGGATATTATATCCCAGTAATAAAGGAATATGAAATAACTTGGTGCGTAGGAATCTCATTGAAGTCCCTTAGAAATCGATTATACATAAAGTGTAGTGAAATATTCACACAATAGAATAGGAAGAAAGGAACAAAGGAAGGACAAGAGAAACTAAAACCAGAAGGAAGAAGTAAAGGAACTTAGAGAAGAAAGGCAGGAAGGGCGAGTGAATTGCCGAATGGCAACGAGGGAGAAGAAAAAGAGAAGAAGAAGGGTTATTGAAGAAAGGAACAAAATAGGAATGAAGGAAGAGGATGAAATGACGATGGTGGAAGGGAAAGAGAGAGAACTAGAGTAAAGTCTAGAGCAGGGGCTCTTAACCTTTTTTCTCCAATTCCCCACTTTTTAGTGAGCCAACTCTCCATTTCCCACCACAGCATCGGTCTTTGACAAATTCGATTTTAACCCATGCAATGTTGAAATATCTAACACCAGAAACAAACAAAAAGAAAGAAAAACACATCGATTAAAAAATAAAAAAAAAAGACAGTGGTTCTTCTGTCCGACCGGTCATTCCCCACTTGGCAACTCCGCCATTCCCCACCAGTGGGGAATTCCCCACAGGTTAAGAGCCACTGATCTAGAGGAAGAGAAAGGTTAATGAGGAGAACTGTAGAAACAGACAGAGAAAGAAAAGCAAAGAAGTGGAAGGAGGACAACAAGGAATGGAGGAGAAAGAAAAATATAAAAAGA
>NC_134789.1:65367133-65374633 GCF_046742065.1 Oratosquilla oratoria
ATGATATAATTCATATCCAACACTATTTGGTGGTATTGGACCCCATAATTTTGTCTCGACAATTCCCATTGTATCTGGTTTTTCTTCTGATAGGTATTCATTTAGATTACTTAGGCCTGAGATCAATCTGTGTATGTTATTATACGCCACTTTTATTTTTTCCCTCTTCATCTAGTTCTCTGTTCCTTTCGTTTCTTTGTATTGAATATACAATTTTCTCAGCCTCATGTCTAACACTCTCCAATGGAACTTTTTGTCGTTCTCCGTCTCTCTCCCTCTCTCTCTCTCTCTCTCTCTCTCTCTCTCTCTCTCTCTCTCTCTCTCTCTCTCTTTATAGTTTTACTTTGTAGTGTCCTCTCTCCTCTTTCCTCATCATTCACTTTTCTTTTTATCCATATACGTTTATAGTGTTCACTCTTCTACTTTTCCTTCTTTTACTAAAACATTTTTCGCTATCATTTGCGACCTTAATTTGATCTTTAGTTGTAACTTTTTTTCTTTTATATATTATCTCATTCTATGCACTTCTTCCATTTCCTTTTCTATTTATTGCTCTTTGTTTTATAATACTTTCAGAATATTTCTTGCTATTTCTTTCTCTTCTTATCCGGAATACTTAACTAGGTTATGTTTTTCTTTTAGAATCTAAAGGAAAAACATAGCCTAGTTAGGTCTAAAGTTTAGACCATATACTTTTATACACATTTTTTATCAACTCTATCTCTAATCCAATTTCATTTTGCATTGGTTACTCGAAAGACTATGTTCTTGGCATTCTCCTGTATATGATGTTATAAATTTTCTTTAAAAGCTATATTTTCGCTTTCTTTGTCTTTTTTCTATTCTTTCTTGATATTCTGCAAATCCTTCCCTCCTATATTTACTCCAGTTTGCTCAAACATTACTTTTATGTGTTCATTCACTCTTTTTTTTTCAAGATCGTACTATTAGTGGTAGCTTTGTTTGTCATCCTCTCATTTTCACTTTTTACCCCAATTAGTTCTTTTCTTGATTCACTTACCTCATTATTCATTTAAGCATTTTTTCTTTAAATCACTCACTTCCTTGCTTATTTCAAGATACTCTTTCTTTTGCTTCATAATACCTTTCTTTAGTTCCAAAATCACTTGATTCCATGTGCTCTTTCTAAATCTATTTTCCTTTTCTATGTCTATAACTCTTCTCAGGTTTCTTTTATTGTACCTACCAAATCCAGAGAAAGTTTCTTCTTCACTACGCTCTAGGAATCTTTTCGGGGTTCCCACGTTCATGCTTACACTACGTCTCGTTCTCACTTCGCTTGAGGTCTCTGTGCTCATATTTACGTTTGGTTTCACTTCATCGCTATTTTCTGATATTTTTTCATTCCCTTCCATTTTTCCTCGATACTTACTATTTCTACTGTATTAAACCATCATGAGCATCTACAAATGTTACCCTTCCCGATTAACACAACCTAGGTGTCCTGCTCTCCTTGTAGTGCCAAAAAGTCCCGTTACCCCAACGTAACTTTTGGGAGTTCCAACCAATACATGTTTACAGTTCGGTGGTTGATACGTGTGTGTGTGTGTGTATGTGTGTGTGTGTGTGTGTGTGTGTGTGTGTGTGTGTGTGTGTGTGTGTGTGTGTGTGTGTGTGTGTGTGTGTGTGTGTGTGTGTGTGTGTGTGTGTGTGTGTTTGTGTGTGTGTGTTTGCTTATACACGTGTTTGTATGTGTATTTCTGTGTGAATGTGTCTGTCTGTTTGCCGGTCTGTCTTTACGTCTGCCTATATGTCTGTGTCTGTGTCCGCTGGTATGTTTAGTCATATTTTCATACATTAGAGGCTCAGAATTCACTCGTATAATACAATTTGTTTTTGCTTCCCAGATACTCTGCAATGCGTGCAAAAAAAAATGAAATTCTATTTCCTTGTCTAAGATGATAACATGATAACAGAATCTTTGTGTACACACCACACATCTTTCCATCTGCTCTTGCAACCTAATTCTCTCGTTCTTGCATTGCAGCACTCAAGTCTTCGATATTTTGTTTGTCTTCTGCATTACAACTACTGCTAGCTTACTTGATATTCTGTTCTTGTCCTCGTTAATCATGAAAATATTATTCAAAATCATACACACAAAATTGCATATATGTATGTATATATATACATATATATAAACATACAAACATACACACACACACATATACACAAACACACACACACACACACGCACGCACGCACACACACACACACACACACACACACACACACACACACACACACGCACGCACGCACACACACACACACACACACACACACACACACACACACACACACATTACCAGTGTCTGCGTTTTTTTAATCGTTATCTCCACAGTCTTTGTTTAAAATGGTCATTTATGAATGCATATTTTTTTCTTTCTTCTTCCCAAATTTATCTACATGCAACTCACGCTGTCTATCCTTTTCCTCTTCAGGTGACAAAACAGCAGCAGTGCAGCGAATAGACTCTGGTACATCGCCCTCCGCTCTCCCATCGCCTGCTCTGCTCACGGCTCTTGCACTTGCCCTCACCCTTAGATGAAGACCATCCGGAGACCAGCACTCGGCCTACCGGACGGACCGCCGCCAGCCCATTCAGTCGCACAGAGAATGAGACCAGAGGGGAACAGCCAGCATGCCAGCCAGCAAACAGCCAAAAAGACATCAAACAACTCAACACACAAAACAATAAATCGACAAACAACCCAATTATTCTTCCAAGCTATCTAGTAATTGATATTTTCATCAAAGGGCCTGCCCTTCTAAAGTACTCTTTGGGCATGTCTTCAGTATTCAACTTCACGAAATCAACCACCCAAATATCTTTGCCTTAATAATTTAGCCTTTTTTTTTTATTAACTTAGGCCTCTTTAAATCAGCTCTGAATGAACACAAAGACTCGACCAAAAACACGTTGCTGAAACAAGACTCCCCTTCGATCTCTCTCAGGGACTGAATGGAGGAAAATTATAAAGCGGAACAAATAGAAGGAAGTACAGGAGAAGGAACGTGTGGTAACGATAAAGGAGGGCAATGGACTTCTGGCCAAAAAGAAGAAAAATAAATAATAGAACACAGGAGGAAAATAAAGTCAAAAGAGGTACTCAACCTTCTAAAGCCAAGAATGACAGGTTCCTTGTTTATAAACCTAGCAACTCCTGTACACAAAAGCCCACACGCCCCGAAGTCTTGAGTGCTTGTCAAGTCGAATACAAAGATTGGCACAACTCCCAAAGCTAAAGACAACGGTTCCTGGAGCTTTCAAGATTACTCATAAAGCCTGAGTCTTGGGAGAAAGGAAGAGAAGACATTCTCAAACTCCTGATGCCAAATAAGATGTGTCATGAAGAACACATCTTCCAAAGCTGCGTGGTCTGGTTGAAATAAAGAAGAGCTGTCGAACTCGCGAGACCTATAAGTAAGGTTGCTTGGACTATAAAGACCATAGCTCCTTAACTTGTTGGTCTAGGTCTCAGAGAGATTCCACTAGTTTTGGTCAGAGAAACTCTTTGGGTGTTTACTATCAACCCGACGTTTAATTTCTCGCTCACAAGAGATGCCAAAAAACAAGCGTGCGCGTAAGGTGTCTTTGAGCGCGGCCAAAGAGGTAGAGTTGCTGGTAAGAAGGGACGACTGGAAGGAGGACTCTGGGAATGACGTCCAGATGATCCGAAAAGAGGTCAAGCCGGTCATTAAAGAATCTTTACCCGCCCGGTGTCGGACATGGAAAAATGTGTAAAAACAATAACAACAACTAAAAACACAAAGGAGTATGCCTATCTCCTTGGAAAAATCATACAGAAGCGAAATAACAGCGAAAAGAGAACAGTGAACTGCAAGGGTGCTTATAACTCAAAACGAGCGATTTTGTACAATTCGAGCCTTAATGAGCATGGACATTGAAAAACAAATTGCTCATTGGGATACACGCACCGTTAAGGCTGACACACATGCGCTGTGATGATAATGGCTGAACAAGAGTGGTTGCGACCTCACGTCAGTAGGGCAAGGTCAAGTGATTAAAAGTAAGGTCAACTGGGCTAATATAGGGCAAAGTGAAGAAACCTGAATTATTTGAGTTAGTAACTTAAGTGTTCGGACGAATTGTTCTGTGACTTAATATGGTGTACAGTAATGAGTAATGTGATTACGTTCATATACGTCATGTGATTCAAAGATGCAGAAAATTTGCTTCGCGAAATATAAAACTTGCACTATTTAAGACACTGAAAATAAGTTTCGCGAAAAAAAAAATCTCGTATCATATAAGACTCAAAAGATAAATCCCACAGAAAAGGAAAAGAAACAAATATGGCTCGTTCTTGCAAGGGACAAATTTACGAACTGCGAAAACACATGATACTGGTGCCACGGTTGGCTAAGCGCTCAGACACCGTACGACTGACAAATTTATATGCTCCTGCCAAGTCACGTGACTTGGGTAAAACGATGCAGAAACTAAAAAAAAAAAAAAAAAAAAAAAAAAAAAATTGAAAATAGAAATAATTCTGGACCTGGGAACTAGGATCCGGGAGCGCTAAACAAGACACACCAAATAGGTGGAAAGTGTCGCAATAAAAGACCAAAATAAACAGAAAAGCGGCCCAAGTGTCTGAAACTGGCGAAAGTGATTAGACTACTCTTGCAGACTTTGAAGTCAATGAAATCAAGGGTGTGTTTAGCAGAAGAGTTAATATTAAAGAATCTGTATTTCTAAAGTTTGGTGTAAATGAATAATAGTTCAGATTAGATATGAGAAGAAACAGTGCAAAAAGTTCATGAATACTTGTATATGTATATGTATATGTATATGTATATGTAATATGTATATGTATATGTATATGTATATGTATATGTATATGTATATGTATATGTATATGTATATGTATATGTATATGTATATGTATATGTATGTGCATATGTATATATATATATGTATATGTATATGTATATGTATATGTATATGTATATGTATATGTATATGTATATGTATATGTATATGTATATGTATATGTATATGTATATGTATATGTGTATATACTTACGCATTTATATATATATACATATATATATACATACATATATATACATATATATGTATATATGTGTATATACTTACGTATTTATATGTATATATATATTTATATACATATATATATATATATAAATGCATACAAAAACACGAAACAGCCTAAGTATAATTCTGAATCTGAAAATCAAGTCAAAATCTGAAGTTCCTGCTATAGTTATTATTTGAAATACTTTTTTCTTTTTTCTTTTCTTTTTTATTTTATTTTATTTTATTTTGTCTTATTCTCAGTGCTGCAGTTAAAGCTAAAAAAATAAAAATCTGCACTACAACGTGGGATGAGGGAAAGAATAGGAATTCGACTAGAGTTGGTGGAAAGACGATAAAGGCCTCAAAAGTTGGGGACAATTATAAGTTTGCCTGGAGAACTCCAAACTTCTGAGTTTCAACACCATAATAGAATTAAAAGAGGGAAGGATTAAAAGATAAAAATATCTTAATACATAACTCTTAATACCTTTATCTATTACTCAAAATAAACAAAAAATCTACGATGTAAGTGTACATCTCTTTTATTGAGAGGATACTCTTTAATTAATTTTTACCATGGAGAATTATTGGTACTTTTTCAAACGGGAATACTTAATATGAATAAATGTAGAACCTCATAAGGTAGTAGGAGAAAATATGGTAAAAATTTTCTTTGAATAAAAAAAAAAATACCAAATGTATGAAAACATAACCAATGTACAATCTATAACATAATAATGATACCTAAATTCGTTAGAATTTTCGAATAACTTAAAACACGCTGATAGATTGAATTCATTGGAGCGCGAGGCAGATCAGCTGTTTCTTTCCCAGTCAGTCAAGCGTGATAACATCCACCGAACAAAAAACACACGTGACAGGCACGATGCCACGGTGTCTGATACATGCTATAAAACAGATCCTGCTGTTCCGTATACGCTGTGGTTAGCCAAGGAAACCAACCTCTCTGCATTTGCGCCTGTGACGTGTCCAGGAGTTCATCGAGATGAGTTCTTGGCAAGGAAAGAGAGATAGAAACAACATTCTGAGGGAAAATGCAGGAAATTAAACCATTTAGTGTAACACACACACACACACACACACACACACACACACACACACACACACACACACACACACACACACACACACACACACACACACACACACACACACACACACACACACACACACACACACACACACACACACACACACACACACACACACACACACACACACACACACACACACACACACACACACACACACACACACACACACACACACACACACACACACACACACACACACACACACACACACACACACACACACACACACACACACACACACACACACACACACACACACACACACACGTGTACGTTCCCCTCCCTCTACTTGTTATCAATGCGGCGGTGACATTAAACTTTTCATCAGTCTTCGGTCGGCGCTAGTGCCTTGAGGCTGATGACGTGTATATGGCGACAGCGATGACGTAGGGTAACGTTGCAACACCGTAACGATAACGTCTAAGTAAGAAACCTGATAGGCACAATTACAATGTGTCCCCCAGAGAGAGAGCGAGAGAGAGAGAGAGAGAGAGAGAGAGAGAGAGAGAGAGAGAGAGAGAGAGAGAGAGAGAGAGAGAGAGAGAGAGAGAGAGAGAGAGAGAGAGAGAGAGAGAGAGAGAGAGAGAGAGAGAGAGAGAGAGAGAGAGAGAGAGAGAGAGAGAGAGAGAGAGAGAGAAGAGAGAGAGAGAGAGAGAGAGAGAGAGAGAGAGAGAGAGAGAGAGAGAGAGAGAGAGAGAGAGAGAGAGAGAGAGAGAGAGAGAGAGAGAGGGAGAAGTCGAAAAGAATCTTGAAATTCCCAGCTTCAGAAGAGGGAGATTAGAGTTCGAGCGATATCAACGTGAAGGGGAGGAACTTGGACTATCCACGGAATCAGGGGGAATAATACATATTCTATCTATTGATTTGTTTATTGTTTTTATTATGTATATGCATATATATTAATCTATTTTGTTGATCAATTTGTTTAATTATTAATTCAACTACTTATTTGTTTAATACAAGTTGAAAAGGTCGCCCTGTATATCGTCGTGATCATATGACCTGAGAAGAAGGATTATAAGGCACTAAAGAAGGTCAACCTCTCAATGTTGAATAAGGATATTGTGATACTAAGAATTACACCAGATTCAATATATAAATGTGGCCTGACTAGAAATGTCTAGGACTGCTGTTACAGATACTGACAGCGTTGTTTCAGTGTTGAGGAAACTACTACAGCTACCACTGATGAAACTAACATTTCCTGTACTGTTTATACTCGCTTCGAAAAATGTTGCTCACTCTGGTGGCAACACTTCAAGGATTATTAGATTGGTACTGATTTGTATACATCAACCC
>NC_134789.1:65377133-65379633 GCF_046742065.1 Oratosquilla oratoria
CACACACACACACACACACACACACACACACACACATAAACACACGCATGCACGCATGCACCCGCACAAGGAATCAGGCTACTCAGTCCCTCTCACAGACTCCTGTTAGCTGTCATACACGTCAGCCATATCCAACTGGCTGACAGCGGGTGACGTGAGAACGTGTGCACAGGGCCAGCTGTTACAATGTATTTTCCACCTCTCATTAAGCCGACGTCATTTATAGGATTTGCTTTGGGAAATGTCAGAAAGTTTCGAATATTTGTGTGTGTTAGGACACCCATAAGACCGGGTGAGCTTGTTTATCTGTGTTTTAGAAACGTCTACAAAAGCAGGTATCTTTTTTTAGTATGTGTGTCATATCGCCTACCAGATGAGGTGATTCTGCCAGTGTGTTATGACATTTACCATATAAAGTTATAAGGTAATTTTGTCTACCTGTGAGTTAGAACATCTATCGGAACAGGCAATTTTGTATGTCAATGTGTTAGACAACCTACCAGACCAAGGGATTTTGCCTGTGATTTTTAAAACACCTAGACCAGAAAGGAGTCTATAGATATACACTACTATGGCTGAGGTCTGACATTTAGCCGTATAAGAAATTCTGCATTTCCCATGACAAAACCTACGGTATAATGTGCCTCAACGTGCTGAGACTTCTAAATGCAATTGTCTTTGAATTAGCACTATAAGACACATAGCAGAATCAACACTCTAGAATACATAACAGTCTCGTCCTCAGTTACATAGCAGACTCGTACCCAACTACATAATAGTCTCGTCTCCAGCTGGTTCCACTACCCCTTGCACTTTGATCATTCACTCCGGAGACCAGTCACCGGCCTACCGGGTAGTTACATTTTTCTGGAGTAAACAAAAACATTATCATCTAAACATAGCACAAGCCTTCTAAGGTAAATGGAGATAGGTTTAACTTCTCTAATCTATCAAGTTGAACTGGTTGAAATATTAACGTTTTTTTGCCAATTCAATTACCATCAAATATATCAACCCCTATTCTTCATCAATCATTAAACATAATCGCCATAACAGTTATGCTCACAATCGCCCCTGATAGAATCACAATCTTGATTACTTTCAATATAGAATTTGTCCATGTATTCATTTCTTGCTAGAATTGCATTATGTTGTAGTTACAAAAAAAAAAGAATAAACGGATGAATAGATGAACGATTGAATAGATAGATGAGTAAACAGAATTAGTGAATAGATAATTACATGGGCAAATAAGATCAATTACTCCACCAAAAGTCACCCCTCCTCATCTTAATTAATCTCACCATATCTTCACTATTAACTAACGCCTTTGAGACGTAATTTCCAGTTCCTCTCACCATCAAACGCAACCTTCTGTCTCACCATGATCCATCTCCTCCTACATTCGGCATCAAACGTCTCCGCCTCCATCATCTCCACTATCTCCATCATCCCTTCAACTCCTCAATTCTCCTCAACTTGAAACTCTGGAGCTGTAAACGCTTGTACGGGTCTGGTCACTAACCTTACACCCAACGCACCCATCGTCTACTCTCTCCCTCACGTTCACATATGCAAACCTTCACGCCCGTGGGTTTCATTCCAAGCCCATGAAGAGTAAGGCATCCCTCTCTTTCCCCCCACCTCCTCTCTTCACCCCCACTCTCCCCATCACCTCATCTATGACAACTGAAACCCCCTCTTTTCTCTCTTTCCCTCCCCTTTCTTCACGAAGACGAATCTCTTCCCCTTTTTCCTTTCCCTTCCACACGAAGACCAAATCCCGTTTCCCCTAACCTTCCCCATGAGGACCAAAACCTCCTTCCCCTAACCCTCCTTTCCCCCTCCTCCTCCCTCTTTCCCTAACTCCCCCCTCCCCCTCCCTTCACCCTCCCCCTCCCCTACCGAAGACTGAGACACCTTTCACTCTCCCTACCCCCCTTTACCCATCCCCCTCCTTTTCCTCCCCTACCCCCTTTCCTCCCTATCTCCTTACCCCTACCCATTCCCCTGTCCCCCCTATCTCCATTCCCCTACCCCTATCCCTTTCCTCCTCTACCCTCTTCCAATCTTTTGTCCTATCCCCTTCCCCTATCCTCCTCCTACCACTGTTTTCCTTTTCCCTTCCCCTATCCTCCCCCTACCACTGTTTTCCTTTTCCCTTTCCTTACACTTCCATTACTCCTTTCTTCTATCTCTCTACCCTTCACTCCCTCTACTCCCTTTCCTCTATCCCTCTCCCCTTTATTCCATCAACCCCCTCTCCTCTATCTACCTCCCTTTCCCTCCACTACCCTCTCTTCTTTACCCTTCCCTTACCTTTCCCTCCCTACTTCCTTTCCCTCCCTGGTTTCCAAAATTCAGGTTACATCGAAAGGGGTCAAATCAACTCAGGTCCGTTCTGCTTAATCCCCAACTAACGCCCGATTCGAAGATCCATTTGGCTCCATTTGCTCCATTCGCGCCCTCGGCTTTGCCTCCCGCCAATGAGATTAAACTT
>NC_134789.1:65384633-65387133 GCF_046742065.1 Oratosquilla oratoria
TTCGTCTTTGTAACTGTGTGTCTTTGCGTCTTTCCTCGTTTGCTTCTGTGTTCTGTGTCTGTGCTCGCCTCTGTGTCTGTATGTCTGTCCTTTCCTCCCTCACCTATCCTTGTCATGACCTGGCATTCACTAGGCGCGCATGCGCAGGACGAGTGTCATTTCCATTTCGCTTGGCTTCACTCGCTCCCTGTATCTAACTCGCCTCTCTTTTCTTCCTTCATCCTTCCTTCCTTCCCTCCTTCCTTCCCTTGCTCTCTTCCTCCTTTCTTCTCTTCTTTCCTTTCTGTCCTCCCGCCTTCGTTCCTTCCTTCCCTCCTTCCTTCCATACTCTCTTCCTTCCTTCTTCCCTTCTTTCCTTTCTGTCCTCCCGCCTTCGTTCCTTCCTTCCCTCCTTCCTTCCATACTCTCTTCCTTCCTTCTTCCCTTCTTTCCTTTCTGTCCTCCCGTCTTCATTCCTTCCTTCCCTCCTTCCTTCCCTTGCTTTCTTCTTTCTTCCCTTCTTTCCTTTCTGCCCTCCCGCCTTCGTTCTTTCCTTCCTTTCCTCGAATATATATTTTTTCATATTCAATCATCACTCCCTTCCTTCGATTCCCTTCCCTCCTTACTTCCTTCCTTCTTTCCTTTCCTCTTTCCTCCCTTTTTTTTCCTGTTATTTCTTCCTTTCATTCCTCCTGTTTCCTTTTCTTCCTTTCTTCTCTCCTTTCTTCCTTCTACGTTTCCTTTATTCTCTTTCAATAGTTTTATTTTACTATTTTTTCGTTTTTTAATTCGTTCGTTTTCCATGTTCTTCAATTTAATTGATTTTCTCTCTCTCATTGCCTTTCCAACCTATTTCCCAATTTAGTCTTTAATTTGTTTTTTACTACTTCTCTTTTACATTTCTTTTCTTATTTATTTTTAGCTCTTTTTCCTCGTTATTTTATATTCATTATTCTCTCCTCCAATCGTTTTCCTCCTACACCTCATATTTTTCCTCTTCTTTTTATTTTCATTTTTGTTGTCATCTTCGTCGATGTCGTCATCATCTTCATCATCACAATTGTTACCACCAATATGGTCGTCATCATTTTTAGCGACTTCTTCATCATCATCATCATCATCATCATCATCATCATCATCATCATCATCATCATCATCATCATCATCATCATAATCATCATCATCATCATCATCATCATCATCATCATCATCATCATCATCATCATCATCATCATCATCATCATCATCATCATCATCATCATCATCATCATCATCATCATCATCATCATCATCATCATCATCATCATCATCATCATCATCATCATCATCATCATCATCATCATCATCATCATCATAACATAACCACCTCTTCACCTAAGAGAGAGAGAGAGAGAAAAAATGGCATCACTTTCAAAGGTTATTTCTTTCTTTCCATTTATTTTCCCACTCAACTCTTCTTCTCCAAATATTTTGTTCAACTCCTTCTATTGAATTCTCGGCACCACTGCCCTTCTTCATCTAACCTGCGACTCTTGATCCAAAAAAGGCGGAGTGTATGGTAAAAACTATAAAACCTGTGTACAAACATCCTCTAAACTGATCAATCTTTCGTGTGTTTTTTTTTTATTAATCTATATTCGCATTATTTCATAACTACTTTTCTTCCCACATTCCTTATTATTCCTTTGCTCTTATTCCCTTTCTTACTGCCTACCGCCACGCTCTTCTATACTGCATGATTATAGTTTTTATTTCTGCTCTTTTCTATCTCGTCTGTCTTGTGTTTTTCCTCTCCCCCTCTCTCCTTCCTATTTGTCAACCTCGACCCATTTTCTGTTTATCTATTCATTTTCCTCCTTTTTCACGCTTCTGTTCTCCTTCTGTTCCCTATTTTGGTCTATTTTACTTCCTCTCTCCACATCCTTGGCCTCATTGCTCTCCCCACTCCCTTCAACTTCCTCAATTTCTATTTCTGTGTCTCCTCTTCTCTTCCCTCTCTTTTCATTTGCGTAGCCCTTTGCCTATCATCATCATCTCTTTTTCCACTACCTTTTCCATCTTTCTCTTGTTTTCCTCACCCTTTGTCTCGTAAACTCCCTCTTTCACTTTTACATTTCTTCCATTTTCCATTTCAATTTTTTTTCACTTTCCGTCTCTCTCTCTCTCTCTCTCTCTATTTCTATCTCTCTCTCTCTCTCTCTCTCTCTCTCTCTCTCTCTCTCTCTCTCTCTCTCTCTCTCTCTCTCTCTCTCTCTCTCTCTCTCTCTCTCTCTCTCTCTCTCTCTCTCTCTCTCTCTGTACACCACTTGTGCTTCAAGTCTCGAGCTCGGAGAAGAGGCAAGCGAGGACCTTAACCCAATAACCGACGGTGATTGGCTGACTGCGTTACTATGCAATAGCCAATCAGCAACGTCTATTCGGATTTTGATCACGAATCCCTCTGCACCTGAAAACTTTATAGGATGATTCAGAAAATCTTTAGTCGGAATCATATAAATATATTATGTTTCTATGGGAAATG
>NC_134789.1:65389633-65392133 GCF_046742065.1 Oratosquilla oratoria
AAGATGGATACACCTCCTCCACCTCCCCCAAAAAGATCTGGAAAACCATCGACCTTTATCAATTCAACCCAAGAAAGCTTCTGGTACAAGAAAAAAAGTCTCGATCAGTCAAAGGGTCCATCAAGATGGATACACCTCCTCCTCCTCCCCCCCAAAAGAAAGCTTGTTCTCAAATGGAATATGTTCCACATAGGTTTGTTATCGAAGTGAAGGAGACTAGAACGAGAGTCGTCCTGAAGTAGGGTCTTTGGGATCTTGTGAATCGAAGAGGTTTTGTCTCCTTTGGTATAGGTTACCTTTTAGCAGAATGAAGAAACATATCATTGACTAAAGCCCCACTAGTCAAAAAAAAAAAAAAAAAAAAAAAAAAAGACAGTATACACACACACACAAATATATATATATATATATATATATATATATATATATACATATATATACATATATATATACATATATATATATATATATATATATATATATATATATAAAATGCAGGAAATATGTAAATAAATGAGCAAATAGAATATGAATATATAGATATATAGATAGGCAAACAAACAAACAAGTAAATAAGTAAATAGGTAAATAAATGAAAAAGAGTAAATAAATAGATAAATAAATAAACAAATTAATTAATTGACTAATAGAAAAACAATAGATAAATTAATAAACCTCTTCCATACGATGTCGCCCACGTAGGCGTCATGAGACTGAGCGGGTTAGCGCGTCGTTACTTGAAGCGAAGGTCGATGTGAGGGCGGTTCGAATCCTGCCACCGGCGAAGTTGAACCAAAGGCATGGTTAACTAAATTTCACGCTACAAAGCCCTTTGTGAGGGGCACCGTCCCAGCTTCCCGAGAGGGGGGGGGGAGTGTGTGACGTTAAACCATATCATCATCATCATCATCATTTTGTAACCTTAGCTGAGTGACCCCCGAAACCTGTGAACTGATTTGATCACGTTTTCTATGTTTATCATTAACCAGAGGGAAAGAGAACGAGTAATACTTCATTAGCTTTTTATTCTATAACGCGAATAGTGTGATGCAACGTACGTTAGGCATCCGATACTGTGGGCGAGAACTTAACTCGTATGGAAGAGGTTAATATTTAGATAAATAAATAGATAAATAAATAAGTATATAAGTCAATCATTCAGTAATTCAATCAACCAATCAATCACTCACTCAATCAATCAATCAATTAATCAAGCAAGCAAGCAAACAAGCAAGCAAGCAAGCAAGCAAACAATCAGTCAATCAAGCAAGCAACCAAGCAACCAAGCAACCAACCAAGCAACCAAGCAAGCAACCAAGCAACCAAGCAACCAAGCAACCAAGCAACCAAGCAACCAAGCAACCAAGCAACCAAGCAACCAAGCAAGCAAGCAAGCAAGCAAGCAAGCAAGCAAGCAAGCAAGCAAGCAGTCAATCAATTAGTTAATAGATAAATAAACAAATATGTAAATGAATAGTTGGATAAACAAGTAAACAGATAATTTCATAGATAGATGAATAAATAAAATAAGCGAATAAATAGACAAATAATTAAACAGATAAATAATTAGATGAATAAACCAATCAACCAATCAGTCAATCAACAGATAAATAAACGTTTGAACAAATAAATGAATAAATAAATAGATAAATAAATTAATCAAACTAAATAAATAAATAAATAAATAAATGAATAAATAAATGAATAAATAAATAAATAAATAAATAAATAAATACATAAACAAATAAATAAAAAAGTAAATGAATAGGCAAATGAATGAATGAATATATAGATAAGTATTTAAGTAAGTAAATTAATTAATAAGTAAATAGATAAATAAGTACAGAAATAAAAAATAGGTAAATGAGTACACAGAATAATTATTTATTTGATTACCCAATGAATATACAGATAAAATAGAAAATATATAAATAAACAAAATAATAAAAATAGAACAATTAAGTGGATGAAATAGAAATAGATAGACAGACAAATATCTGAATCAAACAAAAACGCAATACATACAAATAAACCGTGAAAAATAGTTAGATAGATAAATGAAATATCCATTAAATATACGACTGAATAAATAAATGTCTGAATAGAATGAACAAAACGAACAAGTAGATAGTGATTTGATTAAATCAATATGCAGATAAATTTAGAGGTATTCGTGGATAAAAAAAAGATTGGGCACACAAATTAACCAATCAGTGAGACCAAGATGGGGTCATTATTCATTTTTATCCGTTCCTTGCAGTGGCCATAGTCCATTTAAATAAAATCCTCTAAATCTCAGTCTAGTAATAAAAAGGATGGCAGAGATTAGATATGTGCAGATGAAATTCACCGTACACACAGAAGCTCATAAAGGCTAAAGTCCTTTGCATCCTCTATATATGGAGTTTTCAACCTGCCTTTCGCAACGTAAACATTTACGTATTACTCTTCTTTAACTTCTTGGTGACAACGTATTCAAGCCTGATTTTAATCTCTAAAC
>NC_134789.1:65407133-65412133 GCF_046742065.1 Oratosquilla oratoria
ATGTATTTATATATATATATGTATATGTATGTATATCCTGTACTCTCTCTAATACACATATAATTATATGGCAATAAATAAATAAAATAAATCAAATAACAATCTTGCAATTTAGAAAATAAATATCTAAGTATATTAATCAAATATTAAATGAATGCATAATTAAATAGAGAGATAGATAAATAGATGAGCAGATAAAAGTAGATAAATAGAATGTAAATAAAAGAATGAATTGAGAAATGTAAATTAATTATTAATTGATTAGTCAGCATAAATGAATAAATCCATAGGTAATAAATAAAAAATAACTACATAAGTAAATAAAGAACATGATTGATAAATGTATAATGTAATTAATACATTAGTAGATTAACATATGAATAGATCAATAGTTCTATAGATCATTACTTCGATAGCTCAGTAGCTTAATAGATAAAAAAATACGAGAACATAGATAAGTAGACAGACAAATAAATGAGTTTATGAAAATTACATGTATGTATACTTGTACCAAAAGTTTGTTAAAAAGAGACACCATGTGAGGACGAAGCCTTTGTTAGTACGACGTTTCGCTTGTTACAGCTTTATCAAGTACAAAGTCGTGGTACACATATCTGATAATAAGTAGTGGGATCAAGTGGAATAATGGAAAGGTCAATGGAGCTTCTTTTGATAGTCTTGTCGGCAGCTACCAATTACACACACGTGTACCAAAAGGCCGTTTCCTACATATAGGGAATATGGTTTGGTCTGGACATAGAACTACCATTTTTCTATCCTGCTCCCATTCAACAATCTGTGGCACCATTTCTTTTGGATCTTTGTGGATGAAAGACCATCACTCTTCCCTGCTATTGCTCAGGGCAGAATTAATGCAGCAGGTTACAGGGTTACAACCCTGAACAGGGAACGTCCAAATTTATGATTTTGCATGGAAGTTGTACCACTTCTGGCACGCCCACTTTTAGAAACAATAAAAACCAAAGGTTTATGGGAAGAAGTGCTCCAAGTTATAAAGTAAAGTGGGCGTGCCAGAAGTGGTACAACTTCCATGCAAAATCATAGATTTGGACGTTCCCTGTTCAGGGTTAAACAGCAAAGCTGGTCTATCTCCGTCGTTTCATTAGTTGGTGACCCTTCCTTTTTCATCTAATTAAAAGTTTACAGAACAAACGAAAAGGAATCCACTCAGATTACCTCAATTTTTCATATAATTACAACTACTCACCATTAATAACTATCCTTTGCCCTCTCCCTTCTAGGCTCAGCAGATATTCACCTTGTAATTAAAGGCACTTTACCACCCATCCATCCATCACACTCTTAATCTTATTAAGTTTACTAATCTATCTCAGCATTTTCAAATACTTTTTTTTTAGTCTTACTTCACTCAATCTTTCCATAACTGTCGATCATGAAATCCTACATGTGACCCAAGAATATGTTTAATTAATCACGGTGAGTAAAGCACACACAGACAGACGCAGACAGACACAGACAGACAGACAGACAGACAGACAGACACAGACAGACAGACAGACAGACAGACAGACACACACACACACACACACACACACACACACACACACACACACACACACACACACACACACACACACACACACACACACACACACACACACACACACACACACACACACACACACACACATAGACACACACACACACACAGACACACACACACACACACACACACACACACACACACACACACACACACACACACACACACACACACACACACACACACACACACACACACACACACACACACACACACACACACACACACACACACACACACATGCCTTGCATGTAAACTATACGAAGAGAGACTGCAAGTATTGAACCTGACATAACTGAAAGGACGATGAGAAAGAGGAGACATGACCGAGGTGTTCTGTTCGTTGAAAGAAGTGGACAAAGCTATCAGAGAAGACCTCCTAGTCTGGAAGGGAAGGACGTCAAGAGGATCTCGGAAACCAATTGAAAAAGACCACATGTCTGCAGACTCTCAAGAAACACTTGTCCGTACAGATATGTCAGCTTCTGGAATATCCTTGATTCAAGCTAAAACAACAAACGGAGTTATATCTATGTATACTATAGAGATGAAAGGAGATTGAAGATGGCATAGCTCATGGAAAGAACACAAACAAATTTAATTCTATATATGAAAAAAAAACTTGAAAATGATAAAGCCTAAGCTAAAACCATAAACGTATTTAAAGAAGAATATGGTAGATGGAGACAGAAACTAGACCCGTTGTTAAAAATATAAATAATTTGACAACATTCCTAATTAATTTTATTGGATTCTTCACTTCATTTATTGTTTGAGTAAGGATTAACTTGTACATAATTACACGTTGTATTGATGTCGTTCTTGTCGTTTTCCGTCACTTTCCTTTGTTTTTCCTCTTTTTTCCCTCTCTCTCCCATATCCTCTCTGTGGCTCTCTCCCTTCTTGATTTTACGTTTTTTGTGTGTGTTTTCTCTCGCTCTCTCCTTCCATTCTTACACTCTCTCATCCTCTCACAATCTCACGGTCTCACTCTCACTTTCTCTTGCTCTCTCGTTCCCTCTTTCACACCCTCTCTCACTCTATTTATCCATCGAGTTCTTTCTCTCTCACTCTCTCATTCTCCTCTCTGTGGCTCTCTCCCTTCTTGATTTTACGTTTTTTTGTGTGTGTTTTCTCTCGCTTTCTCCTTCCATTCTTATACTCTCTCATCCTCTCACAATCTCACGATCTCACTCTCACTTTCTCTTGCTCTCTCGTTCCCTCTTTCTCACCCTCTCTCACTCTATTTATCCATCGAGTTCTTTCTCTCTCACTCTCTCATTCTCCCTTCTAGCTCTCGTTCTCACTTTCGCACTCCCGCTTCGAATCAATGACTCTCACGAAGCTTCATGAAAAAAATCGAATTCTCGTAATCCGTGAGCTTTGTAAAAGAACCAAAACCATCGTTGATTCAATACGTTCTCATTGGTTTCCTTTTGCATCTCGTCACTAAATGATACAAAACTTTCATAATTTTGAAATACCTTATATCCGAAATCATTTGGTAATCTAAAGTATTCGATATTAAAATTCATCCAAAATTGCCATAGATGCGAAGTGATTGGATAACAAAAATAATCAGATATCCGAAATTATCAGTTATCCGAAACTATCTCATATCCGAAAACACCAGAAATCCGAAATTACCTGATATCCGAATTTACCCGATATCCAAAATTATGTAATTTGACTATATCCGATATCCGAAATTATCTCATACCTATAATTGCTTTGTGTGAGTTTTGTATCTTCATTTTAGTCTCGGGTTCGAGTGCCGTACTCCTTTCTAATTCACAGCAGTATTGTTTTCACAGTACCTGAACGTATAACAGGGCAAAGTTGACGGTTTTGTCCGCAGTTACTCAGCATCTCTTGGTGTAGGCTCCTCATATTTGCATATTCACATACACACAACCTTATATCGTACATTAAAACACAAATCCCCATTAGTATCTTTAACTCAGGGCCCACCTTAAAACGAATAAAATCGGTGGTCATCATGATGAGCTGGAACCATAAACCAAGAGGCTTGTCGCTTCCCTCAAATGCCGCCGCCAGTCACCACTGTTTCTCCTTTTCCAAACAACGACTGTCACGTTTGATCGATTTACTCAAATTCAGTGGCCTTTCCCATTGAATTGTACTTGAAATTAAAATGAATAAAACATGATAAATTAAACAAAAACTAATATTTTTTCTATCCATTATGCGCTTGAACAAATTTGCTCGAAACTTGCTTCCATCCGTGTCTTCAATAAGTTTGCTTTTCACCATATCATTCTGTAGAAGGTAATGTTTCTTGATGGGGTGAATTAAACGGAGGTAAACATTTTCTTCTTTTCTTCCCGAATGATATTACACTTGCCTTGTCAATTTACACCAAGGGACTCCTCACTGGGATCTTCAATCCACTCCCTATGCCACCTCTACACCGACGTCACGACTTTATTAATTCAATGATCTTTACTGTTATAACTTAGTGCCTCCTCCAAGGGCATGACTTTTCTCCCGTGTACCAATAATTTTTCTTTCTCCTCCTTCACCCTTTCTCCAATCAGAATGACTTTTACAACTTCTTAAGCAATGCTGCTTACACAAGGAATCACGATATCGAGGCATGAATGGTTTAGTTTACATATTGTCACATCAGCATTAAAGTCTGGTCCTTAGCGGTTGTTTATAAACTTTAGACGAGGAGTGAGATCATGCAACTCCTTCTTGGCTATTGGTACCAAACATCCTACATATAAGAATAAAATTCTTGCCACCTACCCCTCTATCTACCTTACTTGTCTACCTCTATCTACCAGCCTCTTACACGGCTCGGCAGCTACCCATGGTCATCCCGACCAACCATTTTCTACTACCCTCTTACAGGGCTCGCTGAAATATATACTTGAAAAATATCATATACAAGAAATTAACTATTTCTGCATAAACTGGCAAAAATGTTAAAAGTATTGTCCTTCAATGGATGGTGTCATCAAAGCATATGCCACAAATAACAAAGAAATAAGTAACCCATTCAAAATGCATAATTGTCAGTAGCGCTTTTAAAAGAAAGCAATTCAAGCAGGCATATGTTGAATAGCATTAAATGTCAAAAAACAACAAAAAGTCATAAAAGAAAATAGTATTCAATGTCTTTCTCCTTCTGATTGTAAAATTTGATTATGAACAGCAACATTAGATTTCAATGTTGAAGTGTATAATAATCTAGTACAGTTGTTAAAAATAACCAAAAATCATGATAATTGAGTAAAAATACTTATTACAATTGGTATAGTAAAATCCTGAGAGGGTCCCTACCTTTATGTTTGAAAGGTAAAGTTTAAAATCAATGCATTCTGCCAGCAATAATCTACGGGTATGAGACTGTGAAATTGACGAAGGCGATGGAAACAAAGCTATGGAC
>NC_134789.1:65417133-65419633 GCF_046742065.1 Oratosquilla oratoria
TAACTGTCTTGGAATAAATCACTCTTAACAATGAAGGCTTTCAAGTAATTAAACCTGACCTTCGCAAGCTTTTACATTGGGTCAGTTAAAATGCTAGGTCTTCGCGCTAATACTTCTTCACACACACACACACACACTTACAAAAAGCCTTCGACAAAAAAAAATCTAGAAACCATAAGGGGAGTACAAGGTAAATCATTAAACTGGATGGAATATTTGTTGCATGGCAAAAAAAAAAAAAAAAAAAAAAAATGAGAGTAGCGTTCAGAGAAAAGAGCTCAGCTTGGGAGAAGGTGATTAGTAGAGTTCCACACGGATTGGTACTGGCTCCAATAATGTTTCCAATTTATGTGGATGACATGGATAAAGAGGTGGAGTGTTACTTGACCTTCTTTGCAGATAATGCTAAATGGGTGAGAAAAGTGAATACTGAAACGGATTGTAAATCAGTACAGAGAGACTT
The DNA here is from genome assembly GCF_046742065.1 of Oratosquilla oratoria. Taxonomy (NCBI): domain Eukaryota; kingdom Metazoa; phylum Arthropoda; class Malacostraca; order Stomatopoda; family Squillidae; genus Oratosquilla; species Oratosquilla oratoria. Next base: position 65,417,597 of record NC_134789.1, read on the forward strand.
AAACAAGGTTTGGAAATGAAGTAAAATATGGAAAGTAGACTTCAACATTAAGAAATGTAGCGTAATGGAGTTCGAAAAAAGTAAAGAAAAAGAATCAGGACAATATAAAACTGGAACAAAGGAAGTAATGAAAGTGGGATCTGAAAAAGACCTAAGAATTTTTATCTCTCATGACATGTCCCCTGATAAACAGTTAAAAACAAAATTGTCGGAGAATCTTACATGCTAAGATCAATAAAGGTGGTTTTTAATTATTTAGACGAAGAAATGGTTAAAACAATACTAGTCACACTAATAAAGTCTATACTGGAGTTTGTTGCGGCACTATGGTCACCCAGTACCAAAAAGAATATAAATAAGATTTAAAGAATCCAGGGAGAAGCCACGAAAATGGCCACAGCACCTACAAACCTTTCATATGAGGAGAGACTGTCTAAATTGAAATTACTGACTTTGGAACAAAGAAGAGAAAGAGGCGACCTGCTGACCATCTACAGAATCATAAAAGGCGTGGAAATCCTTGATAGAGAGAACTTACTAAATTGGGATAAGAGAAATACAGGTAAACATGAAAAGAAACTCAATTAGCATAATTATAGAAGAGACCTGAAAAAAAACACACAGAATAGTGGATATCTGGAACAAACTGGATAAAACAATAGTGTGTGCAAAAACTGTACACGAATTTAAGAGTAAACCAGATACTGTGAAATACAAAGACGGGACACCACGAGCATAGCTCCCCTTCCCGTAAGATACAACTAGGTAAACACACACACACGCACGCACACACACTGGACATGACCATACAATATACAATGACACAGTGGGTCAACGAAAACACCAGATACAGAAGTAATGAGGAACCGTCGAGACTGGATTTAATATTTACAACAGAACCTGAAATTGTGAATAAAATTGAATACAAGAGATCACTTGGAAAGAGTGACCATATACTTATAGAAACTAAAATAAAAGAAAATATATAGGGAGTGAAATGAAAAGTATAGGAAAGGAAGATTCATGTACAACAAAACGGACTTTGGAAAATTAAAGAAATTCTTTCAAAATCCAAATTGGAAAAAATTCTACATGGAAAAGACAAAAGTGGAAGAGAAATTGGAAATCTTGATGAATGAATATAATGAAGGAGTAAATAGGCACGTACCTAGACAGAAACAAGAGAGAGTGTACATTAAGTGCTGGTTCAACAGAAGTTGCAGTGAGGCAAGTAAAAACCGAAACGGATTGTGAATCACTACAGGAAGACCTGAATAAGGTTTGGAAGTGGAGTCAGAAATGGGAAGTGGACTTCAACATTAAGAAGTGTAGCATAATGGAGTTTGGAAAAAGTAAAAATACAATATCAGGACAATATAAAATTGGAACTAAAGAGGTAAAGAAAATGGGATCTGAAAAAGATTTGGGAGTAATTATCTCAAACGACTTGTCCTCTGATAAACAAATAAACAAAGTTCTTTGAGAATCCTATGACTTGCAAATATCAATAAAAATTGACATTTACATATTTTGACGAAAAAATTATAAAAAAAATATTAGTCACACTGATAAGGCCTAGACTGGAATATGCTGCGAAATTGTGGTCACCCAGTGCCAAAAAAAGAATATAAAGAAAATTGAAAGAATCCATAGAGCAACCACAACAATTGATCAAGCACTTTCAAACTTGTCATATGAAGAGAGACTGGTTGAATTGCAGTTACCGACTCTGGAGCAAAGAGGAAACAGAATGACCCATTGACCATCTATAGAATCATGAAGGACACAGAAATACTCGATAGAGAGTATTTGTTAAATTGGGACAAGAAAAACACAAGAGAGCATGGAAAGAAGCTCAAAAAATATAGTTATAGAAGAGAACTGGCCTTTGATGACTTAGAATTAAAGTTGGTAGCTGAACTGCTAGCATGGTGGTGCCCGTAGTACTTGGTTCGAATCCTGCCCAGGGCCGAAATTATTTCGGTGCCGCTGCGCTTCGGGTCGTTACTCTGACTCTCGTGGGCGGGGAGTTGGGTG
>NC_134789.1:65429633-65432133 GCF_046742065.1 Oratosquilla oratoria
AGAGAGAGAGAGAATACTAAAAAAATACACTAGGAAAAGGACTTACAACCAAAGGGAAATAAATTTTATTTATATTTTTCTAATTCATTGCAGCCCATTTTTCTCCTCTTTTATTGTTATAATATTCGATATATTTTATTCTATTTAATTATATTCTATTTGTCTACCTTGGCTTATCGTATTTGATTTATTTCATTATAATTTTTTCTATTTGTTTTGTCGTATTTTGTTTTATTTCATATTATTATGTTTACTTCATTTTTTTTTACTATATATATCTTTTTTTTACTAATATATATGAATAATTTATTATCTGTTGCCACCCACATTCCATGCGGTCAACTGCAGGCCGATAAAGTCTGACCATATAAATGGGAAGATCCATCAGAAAAAGACCCCCAAGATTCTGACAAATTGGCTCACAATCGTTGAAAGAGAAAGATAAAAGGATACAATAAAAATCAATTTTCCCTCCATGACCAAGGTCAGCCGGTCTAAGGGATGGAAAGATCACTTGGTCTGAAAGTCAAATGAGGTCAGTTCGATTCGGGATTTGAAGAAATAAGCGAATTGGTCCTAAGATGACGTCTTCTGAGAGGGAGGAAATGTATATGAGGGATTAGGAATATAATTCAGGAATTGTCCATAATAGAAACTTATTAGATATATCAAGCTATGTGCACATGCGCACGCACACATACAGACGCGTGTAACATACACCTTCATTTTTGGAGGCAGCAATGTGTGTATGTGTGTCCATATATATGTGTGTATATATATATATAAAATATATATATATATATATATATATATATATATATATATATATACATATATATATATATATATATATATATATATATATATATATATATATATAAATCTTGCACTGAAGAAAGCAGTCAGGCAGATTATCAACCATCCAGGTGGAACTAAGTTATCCAATGGTCAGATAACCCACCTCGCTTATGCCGATGATGTGGATGTGGTGGCCGAGACTGTGGAGGAAATTAACGAGATCTTTACAGTATTCCAGAGAACAGCAGAACAGATAGGCCCAAAATGCAATGAGCAGAAAACGGAAATTATGAAACAAAGTAGAAATGGGATTTGTACACCAGGAGAAGAGCAAGGGTGAAGAAAGTGGATAAGTTCAAGTACCTGGGATCCATTGTCAGTGAGAGAAATGAATTGGACATGGAAATAAACGAACGAATAGCTGTAGGAAACAGATGTTACCATGCCCTGGCATCTGTAATGAAGAGTCGGACCATCAGCAGAAGAACTAAGTTAAGAGCATATAACATTGTAATAAAACCAACAGTCCTGTACGGATGTGAGACATGGACACTGAGAAAAGAAAGGGAGAAGAGACTGGAAATGTTTTAAAACAATATCTTGAGAAGAATCCTCGGCCCAGTATATGATGAAGAAGAAGGGAAATGGAGACGAAGACATAACAGGGAAATTAGAGATCAGACTCGGCAACCGTACATTCAGGATGAAATACGGGGAAGAAGAGCAAGGTGGGCTGGACACTGCGTACGAATGGAGGCAGACAGACTACCAAAGAAGGTGATGGAAGGAAGAGTGGAGGGCAGACGACCAGTAGGGAGACCCAGGTACAGATGGATGGATGGAGTAAAGAAGGACGTGGAGAGTGTGGCACCAAGAGAGGACTGGAAGGAGTTGGCAGAGGATAGAACCATCTGGAGAGGGATAGTGAAATTGTTGAAGGGTCGTTCGGCCTGACAACCAACAGAGTAAGAGTAAGTATACATATATATATATATATATATATATATATATATATATATATATATATATATATACTGTATATATATATATATATATATTTGTGTGTGTGTGTGTGTGTGTGTGTGTGTGTGTGTGTGTGTGTGTGTGTGTGTGCGTGTGTGTGTGTGTGTGTGCGTGAGTGCGTGCGTGTGTGTGTGTGTGTGTGTGTGTGTGTGTGTGTGTGTGTGTGTGTGTGTGTGTGTGTGTGTGTGTGTGTGTGTGTGTGTGTGTGTGTGTGTGTGTGTGTGTGTGTGTGTGTGTGCGCGTGTCTTTCTCTTGGAAGCTAGCATGTTAGTGCCCTTGTGTTTGCATATGCTTTCGCACATGCATGAAGAAGAAAAGTTGAGTAAATTTCTGCAAACTTGGGAAGACATGATTATGATTTTTTTTCCACATCATCGTTCTAACCCATTTTTTGAAAAAGAATTTTACTTGCTTGTCCACCTGCTAGATGTCTATTCACATATTTCTGAGTTAGCAATTTTTTCTTCAAACTGTTTGCAAACGTCTTAGCGAGTTCTAAACCTGACCTTTAAATAGTGAATAGAGTTTAATTTTGCTTCAGAATCTAAATTTTTATGACTACTTTCTGGATCCATATGGTTGAATTAGAAATTAGATATTATTTTCATTTGTGCATTTGCAAAACCTTTTTATCTATTTTCTTCGGGGTACGCCAGTATGAAATACAAATCTAAGACTT
>NC_134789.1:65437133-65442133 GCF_046742065.1 Oratosquilla oratoria
CCATAGACGCAGACAAATAAATAGACAGACAGACCAACAGACAGACGGAGATTAGTTAAACTGAAAAAATAGAGTTTTGGTAGAAATGTTGAAACGAAACTGAACTTGGACAGTTCTTGTACTGCTATGTACTTCGTATCCTGCCATTAACGGTGATTTTGAAAACAAACTGCATACGAATATCACCCTAAGTGCTCAACTTTTTTGGCCCCCATTGCTTATTTATACATCAACCTGTTTGTTTGATATTGTCCTCAACATTTCGTGTTCGAATAGTGACTCGAGCAGTTCAATGGAATCTCTTCAACCTTTCCTCCCTTTCTACTTTCTTCCATATCCCTTTCACCTATCCTTCCTATTTTTTCCACTCCTTTTCTTTATACTCCTCCAACCTATTATTCTCTACCCTCTTTCTATCCCTTTCTACTATCTTTATATCCCTTTTCATTCGTTTCCCCTCCCCTCCCTATCCAACCTATTCAATTCTCACTTCTTCCCATCCCTTTCCATTCCTCTTCGCTACCTACTCCTTCTCTCTTTCTATCCCCCTTCCTCTCTATTTCCCTTCTTTCTATCCTTCCAACCTTTTTCTTTGCTCATCCTATTCCTTCCTTTTCCTATCACTTTATTACTATCCTTCCCTATTATTTTGTCCCATCTTCCTATCACTTCCCGTCCCATTCTCCCCTCTTCCTATCCCTTTCAATTATTTTTTCATCCCCTTTCGTATTCTTTCCCGTGTCTTTCCTCGTTTCATCTACTACTTCTTCTCCTCCCTTCTTCCTCATCCTTCCTCCCCCCTCTCTCCCTACCTTCTCTTTAACCTCACCAACATCTCCCTCAACCCCTCTTACTCATCTTAACCCCTTCTCAACAGTATAACTTTTAGGTCTTCCTCCTCACTTTACCCCATCCCTTTCCCCTCTCCCCCTATTCCTCCTTCCTATTTCCCCTATTACCCTTTCACTTCCCCTTTCACTTCCCCTTCACTTCCCCTACTCACCTTCACTCAGCCTTACCTCCTCCCCACCGTCCCATACACCATACTCCTCCCTTGCCCTTCTTTCCCCGCTTCTCTCTATTCCCTCCTCAATCCTCAACTCCCACACCCTCCTCAGGAAATGTTTGACATTTATGTTTTTAATATCTGGACAAGTTTTATTGCGATATTGTACCTCGTTTGTTCCCAAAGCCGAAATATCTATAAATTGTCAGAAGTTAACAAACGTTTGAGTTTGAGTCTGTTTGTATAGTTATATATACGTGCAAGCGTTAGTTCTAAGTGTGTGTGTGTGTGTGTGTGTGTGTGTGTGTGTGTGTGTGTGTGTGTGTGTGTGTGTGTGTGTGTGTGTGTGTGTGTGTGTGTAGATGTACTTGTGTGTGTGTGTGTGTGTGTGTGTGTGTGTGTGTATGTGTGTATTCACTTGGTCTTTGGATCACGTGTTGGACTCGTGATCGACAGCTATTTCCCTCCTGGAAGAGAGCTCAGAGCTCGTAGGTCCGATCTATGGGTAATGCTATGACCTTGCACACACACACACACCCCCAACTCCCCGCCCACGAGAATTGGAGTAACACCCCTCAGCGCTGCGATACTGATATTATTTCAGCCCCGGGCGAGGATCGAACCCGGACCTCCGTAGTGGCAGGCCAGAGCTCTAACCACAGCGCCATGTGTGTGTGTGTGGGTGTGTGTGTGTGTGTGTGTGTGTGTGTGTGTGTGTGTGTGTGTGTGTGTGTGTGTGTGTGTGTGTGTGTGTGTGTGTGTAGATGTACTTACGTGAGTGGTTGAGTGCATGTGTGTGTGTGTGTGTGTGTCAATCTGTGTGTGTGTGTGTGTGTGTGTGTGTGTGTGTGTGTGTGTGTGTGTGTGTGTGTGTGTGTGTGTGTGTGTGTGTGTGTGTGTGTGTGTGTGTGTGTGTGTGTGTGTGTGTGTGTGTGTGTGTGTGTGTGTGTGTGTGTGTGTGTGTGTGCGTATCATCGTCTACATATGAATGTACACACACTTTATATATCCTTATGTATGCGTGCATACATATACATTTTCATATCACGTACACGTGTGTGTGTGTGTATCATCATCTACATATGAATGTACACACACTATATATATCCTTATGTTTGCGTGCATACATATACATTTTCATATCACGTACACGCGTGTATGTGCGTATCATCGTCTACATATGAATGTGCACATACTATATATATCCTTATGTATGCGTGCATACATATACATTTCCATATCACGTACACGTGTGTGTGTGTGTGCGTATAATTGTCTACATATGAATGTAAACACAGTATATATATCCTTATGTTTGCGTGCATACATATACATTTTCATATCATGTACACGTGTGTGTGTGTGTGTATCATCATCTACATATGAATGTACACACGCTATATATATCCTTATGTATGCGTGCATACATATACATTTTCATATCACGTACACTATATGGATCTCAAATGGCGCACTCACCCCTGAAGTAGGCATTGTCCACCTTACCCTGTCCTGCAATCACCCACTCTGGCGTTGAAATGAAAAAATACACGCATTCTCTCTCCCTGTCCATTAAATGTCATTAGAATACTACAGATCCATAGTCTTTCATAAGTATGAGTACGGAATGGGAAATGTATTCAGCTTCTGTATGATTGCCACTCCACTGTTCCGCAATTGAAGTCTCTCATATTTTACTTATGTGTGATTGCACTACTTAATGATCCGTTTTTTTTTCTTAGTAAATTTTCTATTGATACTTTTTATATTTCATTTGGCAAATATTTGATTACTTAAGTATTCAATCTTTTGTCCTCTAATACTTTTAGCTTTATTAATTGTTTTTTCCCATAGGAAATAATCGATTTAAATTTCTCTTACAAATACCTCAATTCCTGAATTATTAATTACCAGATTCGTAGTAAACAAACAAGAACTATTTTACAACCTAAATAATAATTTTTCACCTCCAGTTTACAATAAGTGAATCTACAGAATCAAAGATGTATATCATTGCCAATATCATAGAAGAAGAGCAGGGTGGGCTGGACACTGCGTATGAATGGAGGCAGACTACCAAGGAAGGTGATGGAAGGAGGAGTAGAGGGCAGACGACGAGTAGGGAGACCCAAGCACAGATGGATGGATGGAGTAAAGAAGGACGTGGAGAGGGTGGCACCAAGAGAGGACTGGAAAGAATTGGCAGAGGATAGAACTATCTGGAGAGGCAAACAAATTAATAATCTGGTCAAGTCTATCAAATTTACAGTTGAAGTGGAAAATAATGGTGTGCTACCCTTTTTTTGTCCAGCCTGACAACCAACAGAGGAGTAAGAGTTAGAGTATATATATATATATATATATATATATATATATATATATATATATATATGTATATATATATATATATATATATGTATATATATATATGTATAATGAATGGAATAAACTTCCTGCACAGGTAGTGCAATGAAGTTCAGTTCGAAGCTTTAAGAATCATTTAGATAAATACCTAAGTAAGATGCTGTAATGATTATAATTTATGTTATATTATTTGTTTTTGTTTTGTTATAATTTGTCTGTCTGATTTTCATTTATCATTAGTTATATGTCAATTTATAATCATTTACTATTTACCTTTTTGTTTGTTATTCAACTATACCTATGCATTTATTTATGTATTTTATTTGTTATTTTTACATTATTATAGTTTTAATTTATTATTATGATTTTTTTTTTTTTTGCATCCGACCTAGATATGGATCAAAAGGTCTCCTGTCGGCATGCTCCGCCTTTGTAATATATATATATATATGTATATATATATATACATATATATATGTATGTATATATATACAAATGTATATATATATGTGTATGTATATATATATATATATACATATATATATATATGTATATATATATTGATACAATGGCTGAAATCCCTAAGATGAACAAATAACACGTTGGACGTTTGACCACTTCTAACGCTATACCTGTGTTGCTTTAATATAACATTTATTTCTTTTCCAGTCTGACCAATATGGCATTTGTTGCAATCTTTACATGGAATTTTATGTACACAACCTTCCTTATTTTCAGGGGGAATTTTTAATTAAAAGACGTTTGACTGTGTTGGGGTTTCTAAAAATGACTTGGATGTTGAAATTCTAAAGAATATGCGGTAATATAATAAGATTATCATGATAAGGATGAACGAGAAGATTTTTAGAATAACTGTGTCTCTAGCTTTATCATCAAAATACAACTTCCTAGCCATTTTTTGAGAACGTTTAATGAGATAATTGGGATACTTTAATTTTGAAGCTATGCCATTAATTCTTGAGAATTTATCATCCAAAAACTCAGGACTAAAAATACGATAAGCTCGATGGTACATTGACGATAACACAGATGCTTTATTCCTGTAATGGTGAGAAGAGTAGAAATGAACATATAAAAGAACATTGGTGGGTTTCCTATAGACACCAATTATAACAAGAAGATCAAGTTACATTTTCAAAAACCATAGAGATCTAATAAAGAAATTCACTTCCATAAGACCACCTTTACCATATATGTATGGTTTGATCAAGACTCATAAACCAAATAATCCTATTAGATCCATCATTTCGTCCATAGGATCAGCCTTCTATAAACATTCTAAATGGCTTGTAACTATTCTCAGTCCATTAGTCGGCACTGTTTCCAACTCTTATACAACTAATAACTCTGATCTCCTAGACAAACTTAATAATATGCAGCCTAATTACAATTTCAAATTAATCTGTTATGATATAGTGCCACTATTTACAAAGTTCCAATAATTGATCTCATAGAATTCCTTAAAGTTGAACTAGACAAACATGTACTGCCACACCCGACCCATAGAATTATTTAATTCATTTAACTTTGCATTAAAAATTGCAAATTTCAATTTCATGATAAGTACTATGTCCAAACCTTTGGGCATGAGCATGGGAAATTGTCTTTC
>NC_134789.1:65452133-65459633 GCF_046742065.1 Oratosquilla oratoria
CAAAAGTCCATCACTCATTAACAAGCTATATAAATCGTTAGTTCGTCCACATTTGGAATATGCTGTTTCCGTATGGTCACCGAATCTCATTAAAGACATTGACAGACTGGAAAAAGTACAACGGCGAGCCACAAAACTGATTCCAAATATCAAAAATAAATCATACGAAAATCGACTTAAGTACATGAATCTGTTTTCCCTAAAAAAGCGTAAACTCAGAGGTAACTTGATACATCCCTTTAAGATTTTAAAGGGAATTGACAACATCAAAAGTGACCAAATTTTCACATTGAATGAGAATCAGACAAGAAACAATGGTCTCAAACTGTCCGGAAATAGATTCAATTTGGAAGTAGGTAGAAACAACTTTGCCAACCGTGTAGTTAATGAATGGAATAAACTTCCTGCACAGGTAGTGCAATGTAGTTCAGTTCGAAGCTTTAAGAATCATTTAGATAAATACCTAAGTAAGATGCTGTAATTATTATAATTTATGTTATATTATTTGTTTTTGTTTTGTTATAATTTGTCTGTCTGATTTTCATTTATTATTAGTTATATGTCAATTTATTATCATTTACTATTTACCTGTTTGTTTGTTATCCAACTATACCAATGCATTTATTTATGTATTTTAATTGTTATGTACATTGTTATAGTTTTAATTTATTATTAATATGATTTTTTTATTTTTTAATTTTTTTTTTTTTTTTTTTTTTTTTTTTTTTTTTTTCGCATCCGACCTAGATATGGACCAAAAGGTCTCCTGTCGGCTTGGTCCGCCTTTGTAATCCTTTGTAAGATGATGGAATGAATAAAGGAAAAATTTTTGTGAAGTTTGTGAAAGTGAAACATATAGAAGATACAGATATGGAAAAGAAGGAGGAAGAGAAGGACGAGGAAAAGGATAAGAGAAAAGAGGAAATACTCAGACAATGGCGTAAGACCACAAAAGAAAGAAAATTAAGAAAATATTAAAAAGATAAAAGATTAAAAGAAAATGAGGAAAGGGGAAAAAGATAAGGAAAATGAGATTTGATTAATGAGTATAAACATTACGAGTAAAATAAATGAACAGAGGATATGGAGAGGAATGATTAGATAAATGACAAAAAGGTGGAGGTGGAGAAGATGGTAGAAGTGGAAGTAGAGGTGGAAGCGGATATGAAAATTAAAGCGGAGATGGGCGTGAAGGTGGGTATCAGGACATAGTTGGAGGCGGAATTGGAGACAGAAGGGTTGGGAATGGAGATGGAGGTGAAGTTGGAGGTCGAAGTGTAGGTAAAGTTCAAGGTGGAGGTGCAGGTGGAAGTGGAGGTGAAGTTGCAGGTGGAGGTGAAGGTGGAGAGGGAGGTGGAGATGGAGATGGAGATGGGGTCGAGGTGGCGGTGGAGGTGGAAGTGGAGGTGAAGGTGGAGGTGGAGGTGAAAGTGGAAGTGGAGTTGAAGGTGGAAGTGGAGGTGAAGTTGGAGGTGAAGGCGGAGGTGAAGGTGGAGGTGAAGGTGGAGGGGGAAGTGGATGTGGATGTGGATGTGGATGTGGATGTGGATGTGGAGGTGGAGGTGGAGGTGAAGTTGGAGGTGAAAGTGGAGGGGGAGGTGGAGGTGAAGTTGGAGGTGAAGGTGGAGAGAGAGGTGGAGGTAGAGTTGAAGGTGGAGGAGGAGGTGGAGGTGGATATGGATGTGGAGGTGGAGATAATGGTGGAGTTGGAATTGAAGAAAGAGATGTAGGTGGAGTTATATAAAGAATTGGAAGTGGTGAAATTGAAGGTTGAGGAGAAAGTGGAGGGGGAAGTGGAGGTGGAAGTGGAGGTGGAGGTGGAGGTGGAGGTGGAGGTGGAGGTGGAGGTGGAAGTGGAGGTGGAGGTGGAGGTGGAGGTGGTGTACTGGGTGTACAACTGATGTAACTTAGTAGAAACTCTCCATGCATCTTTCAAAAGATCCGTCGATATACCATCCTCCTTACGTGCTTTTCCTTGCTTCTTTTGTAATCTCCGGTATACTACTAACGTCTACAGATGAATTTACTGACTTAACTATGGCCTTCAACCAGTAGATCCCTTAGTAAAATTCTTCTACTCTTTTTACTGTTCTGTTTTTGCATTTGATGATCACTCCATTTCTATCTTTCAAGCCTATCATTTGCTGTCTTCCTAAAGCATGTCTGCTCTCAATCCCTGTAATGCTTTCTTAACAGTTTCCTCTATTTCATTCATGTTTCTCTTTCTTTTCCCTGATCTCTGCCTTTTGTTGATAAGTTTGTTTAGTTCAACTCTTTCTATTTCGTCTTTCCTGCTTTTAATCAGCACGGTCCTTCTTTTTCTAATCAGATCATATGTAGCTTTGAAGTATTTTTTTCTCTATTTTATTTTGTGCTTCCTATTTTCTCTGCCGATTCCCTAATGATATTCACTAAACTCAAATTTATACCTTCGACGGTGTCCTCGTTAGTTCTTAGAGCTTCGAATCTATTTTTATTTTCTAACTGAAATTTATTGCAAGGGTTATTTTCTTTTTCAATACTAGTTTATTTCTCTCGGCTCTGAAAATGAATTTAGCTGTGTAACCTACCATTCTATGGGCACTACCTTCTCATTCACTTCTCACAACTCCTGTTGGGCGTATCACCTGTCAGTGATCCAGCTGTGCAAAAAGACGCCAATTTCTTCTGTTCTAATGGAATTGTTGTTCTTTCATTGTCTGCACATCACTTTCTCTCTTCTCTATTGCGTCCTTGATGTTCTGGATCCAGCACATGCGGACTCTTCCCCTTGATCTTCTTCCTTCAGGTTGCCATTCCAGGTACTTTCTTAGGTATCTTTCCTGGTCCATGCGTCTAATGTGGCCGTACCACAGTAGTTGAGCATTCTCGATGTAAGAAATGACTTTATCTTGAGAGAGTTCTGAATTGTGATGTTTCTTAACCAGTCAAGTCTCGTGACACCTTTGATTAGTCTGAGAGCTTTTATCTCAGCCGTCTACACTTTTGACTTGGTCTTCGATATTAATGTCCAAGTTCCAGCTACATATGTGAGTATCGGTCGAAGAATGGTCACATATATCAGTACCTTTACTCTCTGATGTATGTTTGGGTCTCTCAGTATTGGATATAACATGTTTATACTTGTGCTATTCTTATGTATTTGGTGGTCAATTTCCTTTTCCATAAGCTTACCTACGTTGACTTTATTCACGACCATAACATTGCTAACGCTTTTGCTCTCATCTTCTAATATAAAGTCTCCATCGTTCTTTGTTGTTACATTTGGACATCTTCAGGTCCATTTATGACTTATACACTTATGTAAGAAAGTGCTCATTATCCTCATGTTGTAGCTCTCTGCAAAATTGACCAACATCTCGCCTGTGTCATTTCTTTCGTCTACTCCAAACTTCCCAATGCACGACTCTTCTTCCATCTTCTTTCCCACTTTAGCATTAAAGTCGCCTAATACTAACATGTATTTTTTTTTCTTGATCCATTACCTGACTTAAATCATTGTAGTAGGACTCTATTTCATCGCCTGAACTCTCTGTGAAGTTGGTGCATAAAACTGAACTATTTTTAAAGTGTACCTTTTACACAGCCTAATCACAATCCAAACTAGCCTATCTGACAAACTGCTGAACTTGACTACGTTACCAGTAACTTCTCGGTTTATCAAAAATCCTACTCCACTAGATCTTTCTTTGTCCTTACCTCTATAGTAGAACAGGTGATGACCATATTGTAATTGTATAAGCTTTTCTTCTACTCTTCGGAATTCATTTATTCCTACGATGTCCCACTTGATGTTGTCTATTTCTTCCATTAAACTCTCCTGCCTGTGGTCTTCTGAGAGGGTTCTTATGTTATTTGTATAAATCTTTATTTTCTTCGTATTTTTAATGTACAAGACTTGGATCTGTTTAGACAGTGATTACTCACATTCGGTGGCACACTGCCCGTAAACCCACAAGGCAATGCAGTTGGAACTTTAGATACGATGATCCAACAAAAATGCCCAGCTTTCTTTTGGTTGTTCAATTCATTTGTCTATGAAAGAATTTTGGCAGTAATCACACATTCCTGCCAACTAGTTTCTGGTGAGATATTTCTATGGTGTTACTTTATTCATTATATTCGGTGAAGCCCTATATATCTAAAGGATGCCCAATGGTCCACGCCGTCATTATTACGGTACCCTGTATATCTATGAGGAATTTCCATGTTTGCTATCAGGGACGTGCTAGCTACCAGTAGGTCCTGCGACTGTGTGCGCGCGCGAGCTGCTCTTTGTCACATCTTTCTTAAAAACCCAGTTCGATATGGGTCACCCTGCAGAGATTACCGCTTTATCGACATAGCTTTTGTAATAATTAAGATTCTCAAGCCTATCGGATAGGATATATGTATGTATATATATATATATATATATATATATATATATATATATATATATATATATACAAATATATATGTATATATACACACATATATATATAAATATATAAATACGAAAATATAATATATATATAAATATATATATATATATATATATATATGTGTGTGTGTGTGTGTGTGTGTGTGTGTGTGTGTGCGTGTGTGTATGTGTTATATACTGTATATACATATGTGTATATACATATGCATATATATATATATATATATATATATATATTTATATATATATATATGTATATATATATATATATTTATATATATATATATATATATATATGTATGTATATGGATTACATAGGATTACAATGAGGAACATGCCGACAGGAGACCTTTTGGTGCATAACTAGGTCAAATGCGGAAAAATTATAACAATAATAAATAAATCAAAGAAAAATAACTAAGTATTATGATAATGTAAATAATAACAAATACAATAAATAAATACATAGGTGCAGTTAATAATGAACAAAAAGATAAATAGTAGATAAAAATAAATTGACAGGTAAATACTAATAAATTATAATCAAGCAAATATTAATAAACAAACATATAAACAATTAGTATAAGATAAACGGCAGGCATTACAACTTCTTGCTTAGGTGTTTATCTAAAGGAATCTTAAAGCTTCGAACTGAACTACACTGCACTGCCTGTGCAGGAAGTTTGTTTCATTCATTGATTACATGGCTGGCAAAGTTGTTTCTACCCACTTCCAAATTAAATTTATTTTCTGACAGTGTGGGACCATTATTTCTCGTCGGATTCTCATTAGGTGTGAAAATTTTGTCACTTTTGATGTTTTAAATTCCCATTCAAATCTTAAAGACCTGTATCAAGTCATTTCTGAGTCTACGCTTTTTTAGGGAAAACAGATTCATATGTTTTAGTCAATTTTCGTATGATTTATTTTCGATATTTGGAATCAGTTTTGTGGCTCGCCGTTGTACTTTTTCCAATCTGTCAATGTCTTTAATAAGATTCAGTGATTTTACGGAAACAGCATATTCCAAATGTGGACGAACTAACGACTTATATAGCTTGTTTATGAGAAATGAACTTTTGAAATCAAAAGATCGCGAAAATAGTCCTACAGTCTTGTTTCCTTTCTCAGAGGCTGAAATAGACTGCTTAGATGATTTGAGATCGTTACTAACAATTACGCCGAGATCCTTTTTACTATTCACTTTTGTTAACGAATTTTCAAATAACTTATAATCGTACTTACTTTTATTTTTACCTATGGCCATTAACTTGCATTTGTGTTAAACTTCACTAGCCACTTTTCAGACTATTGCTTCAATTTATCTTCTTGAATATCTAATTTATTTAAGTGAGCATTTGCCATTCCGCACAGTTTTGTATCATCACCAAATTTGGAGACAATAGATTTTAGTCCGTGGTCTATATCATTTATATATACTATGAATAGAAGTGGCTCAAGAACGGAACCCTGAGGCATTTTTTCATCTAGACGTTTTGCCATTTAAAACAACTTTCTGTTTACGATCATTCAACCAATTTCTAGTCCAGCTTAATAGGCTTCTACTTACTCCGTGCAAAGCTATTTTAGTAAATAGCATTTCGTGGGGGACGGTATCAAAAGCTTTTGTCATAATTTGAGATGACTATGATGTAGAATTCGAGTAAGTTAGTCACGCACGAATGTTTTCGTCGAAATCCATGCTGGCTATCATTTATCAAACAGTTACTTTCTAAATGATGTTCGACAGCATCTCTGATGATAGTTTCCATCATTTTTCTACGATTGAAGTCAAGCTTATAGGCCTGTAGTTGTTTGGTTTCTTTTTGTCATCTTTTTTTGAATATGGGAGTAACGTTAACCAGCTTCCATTCTCTTGAGACATCTCTGGATATGATGGATTTCTTGAAAATTATTTCTAATAGAACACTAATCTTATTTTTCATTTCCTTTAAAATTCTTGGATGCCAACGACTAGGCCCTCGTGTTTTATTAATTTTGAGTGTCTCTATACACCTTTTAATTTTTTCTTTTGTTACATTTACCATATTAAGTTTCTCCAAGACTTTTCACAGGTTTCAGGTTATAGTTCACTTTGAGGTGTTTTGTTTACGAATACTGAGCTGAAATAATTGTTTTAAATATCACACATTCCTTCATTTGAATATTCAAGACCGTCAGCAGATAATAGTGGACCAATGTGATTCCTAATAACCTTTTTATCTCTAATGTAACTATAGAATTTTTTTACGATTCTCTTTAGATTTATCAGTGGTATTCATTTTTATTGTTGTTTTCGTTTTTAATGTTTTTCTTTAATATCTTAGTATTATTACATAAGTTTGATAGCCATTAATTGAATCCGAGCATTTGATTTCTTATAAGACTGTGTTCTCTTAGCAATACTTTTTTCAATTTATCTGTCGAGCCATTTTGGGCGAACTTGATTTAGGGGACGTCTGTCCTTAAACGGGATGTAAATATGAATCATCTTTGTAAGCGTATTTTGAAATATTTCCCACATCTGATCTTCAGTTCTTTCGCCTAAATTTGCCTCCCAATCTGTAAACTGAAGTTACTGACGTAGTCCTATGAATCTAACTATGTTGCGATCGCTATATGCAATAGTTTCACCAACTTCTACATCGATTATCATGCTTTCACTGCTAGTAATCAATAGATCGAGTAAATTCCCATGTCTTGTGGGCTCTTTTCCATGCTGATCTAAGTAATTGTCACCGAGAAAATCTAACAAGCGACTACCTATATGGCCATATTCCAGGGTCATCCAATCAATGTCAGTAAAATTGAAATCTCTCATTATCAATAGGCCTCGGTTGCAAAAACTAGACAGTTCTTGAAATAACAGTCTGTCGTCAGCTAATAATAATGTTTTTTTGGCCTATATATTACACCTACATTCATTTTGTGTCCATCTGTTTGGGTTAATTCTACCCACAAACTATCATATGCATCCGGTTTCACTTTCTCTAAAACACAGGGATGGACATTGTTTTTAACGTACAACAGATCACCTCCACCTTTCTTGTGGTTTCTATCCTGATGAAAGTGTTTAA
>NC_134789.1:65464633-65469633 GCF_046742065.1 Oratosquilla oratoria
ACCATATAGATGAAAAAGGGCACCTACCAAAATGGGATGAAGCTGATGTATTACACAACAACCTCAGTAAGAAACAGAGGAAAATGGTAGAAGCCATATACATAGCCACAAATATATGCACAAATAATAGAATAGGAGATATTAAATTATCAAAGATAACAGCACTACATGCAGCAACTGAGTGGAAAACAACAGGACATCTGTTCACTCGTAGCACCACACGGAGCGCCAGTCCGACCAACCCACACGATTTCGTGCCACCATGAATAGGAAGTGACCTTCCCTTATACCCTCTTTCTCCTAATATTTTTTGTATTTAATACCAGTTATTCTGTAATGCAAACCATTCTTTCTGAAGAAGCATCACTGTGCGAAACTAGTCAAGGAATAAACTGTTCTACTTGTGTGTTTCCCTCTACTCCTCTTACAACCTGTCAGGATGTCTTCACATATATATATATATATATATATATATCATACATACATTCATACATATACAAAAGGATTTTCCCCCTACATGGGGGGTAGCCAAAAAGAAAAAGGTATAGAAACCACTCCCACCCATTCCATTTCCCACACATTCCACTCCCCTCCACCCTCCTCCCTCCATTTTATCTTGGCACCTCCTGGATGACGGGTCATCCCTGTATCCTGTCCACTACCCTGGGCCAGAAGCAGTGTCGCAAGACACAGCACGTCCACAACAAGGCCGCTTCATAAATTCGGCGACCCCCCCTCTCCGTCCCTTCATGCAAAAAGGAGAAGACTGGGAGAAATCCCTTCGGGCTACGTCAAATTTTTTTCTCATGCATACTTCCTCACCCCCCATCACCCACACACTCCCCCTCATGCATCACAGCATTATCTATACACAACCCCTCTCCATTCAACCTCTCTCGTCTTTTCTCCACAGACATTCCTCTCTTTTGTAATGCCCCTTTCACTCCATCCATCCATCTCATCCTAGGACGCCCCCTCATATTCACTCCTTCCACATCTGCCTTCCACACTTCCTTTACTAATCTTCCCCCACTCATTCTTTCCATGTGTCCAAACCATCCCAATACCCTTTCATCAACCCTATCTCCCAGTTCCCTTTCCACCCCTGTTCTCCTCCTCACCTCCTCATTTTCTATATACCTTGTTATAGATTTATGTTCCTTAGAAAGGAAATTTATGACTTGGCTGTATGTAGTCATATTAGCTAGATCGCGATTTCGGGTTCTAGACCCTTCCTCAGTAGCTATTGGGATGTACTATCTTATAGGATAAGAATTAATCCGGATTAATTCTTATCCTATAAGATAGTACATCCCAATAGCTACTGAGGAAGGGGTCTAGAACCCGAAATCGCGATCTAGCTAATATGACTACATACAGCAAAGTCATAAATTTCCTTTCTATGGAACATAAATCTATAATAAGGTTTATGAAAAATACCTATAAGAAAATAATTAATGCAAAACTAGCCATCACTTTTAATGATATAGATATATATATATATATATATATATATATATATATATACATATATACATATATATATATATATGTATATATATATATATATATATATATATATATATATATATATATATATATACATATATAAATGAACATAAGTAAACAAATAAATAGACAAATAAACAAATAAGTGAATAAATGAATTAGCATATAAATGAATGAATAAATATAAAAAATCAACAACAAATATATATACAAATAAATAAATAAATAAATAGATAAATAAATAAATAAATAATAAATAACTAAAAAACTAAATAGCTAACTAACTAAATAAATGAATAAATATAAACATAAATAAATAAATAAATAAATAGATAAATAAATATATGAATTAAATAAATAAGAATAGTAAATAACAAATACATAAAAAATAATATTATAATGAATAATAATATAAATAAATAAATAAATAAAGAAAGAAACAAATGAAAAATTAATGAATATATATATATATATATACAGTATATATATATATATACATATATATATATATACATATATATATATATATATATATATATATATATATATATATATTCTGTTGAAAACGACAGCAAATTTATTAGAAATTAATTTCTTTCTTAAGCTTTCTAGCTTTCGGATGGAGTTGCTATGGGTTCCCCTTTAGGGGTTCTCTTTGCCAATTTTTTCATGGGCTCAGTAGAAGAAATAGTCTTCAGTGAAATTAGCAAACCCAATATATACTGTAGATATATTGATGATATTTTTGTCCAAACTGACTCACACCAAGACCTTGAAATCTTGAGGAGGAAACTCATGGAGGTGTCGGAGATTGATTTCACTGTCGAACATAGTGAAAATGGTTCCCTCCCCTTCCTGGACGTCCTCCTTAAACAGACTAACTGTTCCTTTTCTTCCAGCGTGTATGTTAAGGACACCAACCCCGGACTATGTATGAGCGGAGAAAGTGAGTGCCCCAAAAAGTACAGAGACTCCACTATCAGCACCCTTTTTAGAAGAGCCCTTAGCCATTGTTCTTCTTGGTCAGACACCCAGAAGGAGATAGACAGAGTCCACCAACTTCTAATTAATAATGGTTACTCCAACAACGAAGTACAATCTACACTCAGAAGAGTTATTGACACCTGGTACCAAGAACCTCATCACACTACCACAGAACATGAAGGAACTACACACCGCATATTCTACAAGTCCCAGATGTCCAATAAATATAAAGAGGATGAGAAAATATTAAAAGACATTATTAAAAGAAATGTGACCCCCACGAAAGACCGTGACAAAATATCACTCACCATTTACTACAGGAACAAGAAAACATCTTCCCTAATCTTAAGAAATCACACCGCCCCAAAACCTCATGGTATACGTCAATCCCACGTAGTATATAAATTCACCTGCCCAGAGGAGGACTGTACGCCCCTATCTACCTACGTGGGAAGGACAACTACCACCCTGTCCAGAAGAATCACCCTTCACCTACAACAAGGAGGACCGAAACAACACCTTTGGACCCACCACAGACGCCATCTCGACAGGGAAACCATGGTACAGAACACAAAAATCGTCGCAGAGGAGAAGGACCTCCAACGTTTGACCATTTTGGAGGCTGTAATCATAAAAGATCTACAACCTATTATTAATGTACAAACAAATGATTTCTCCCTCCTCCCCAGCATGAAACCTACACGCAGGAGACATTTGCTCACCAAAATACACCCACCAAATCAGAGAACACCCATAAAGGTCCAAAATATCCCCGCAGAGGATAAAATGTCATGCCTTAGGCGATCGGCTAGGCTTAGGAACCAACAAAATAGCGCCAGCCAAACAGAGGAGAGTCATTAAGTGACCTCTCCAAGTTTTTTCATTTATACATATTTATACTCGTCTTGGTCACACGTCCCTTCATTCCAACTGAAGATGCAGAACGATCTGCGAAACGTTTTGGGTTTATTATACTGTGTTTTGTTTATTTTCATTTATTTTGTATATAACATAGACTTCTGTGTTAATATAAGTTACCAATGTCAATTGGAAATTTGCTTCTTCCCCTCTCATTTCTCCAGAAATCTACTTTCCGAAAGCTAGAAAGCTTAAGAAAGAAATTAATTTCTAATAAATTTGCTGTCGTTTTCAACAGAATATGCTTAAAAGAGAATCTCCTGTCACGCTTCACGAATATATATATATATATATATATATATATATATATATATACAAATACAAATAGATCGATAAATAATGAACAAACACACATGTTAACATGGTCGGTGAAATGGCAAATGAATTTCAATATCTCTAAGTGTAGCGTGTTAAACGTAGGGCTACACAACCCCGAAAATAGATACAACTTAGATAACACGTTTTTAGAAAAATCTGAGTGAGAGAGGGATTTGGGAGTTCTGGTGAGTCCGGACCTCAAAACCAGGAATTTCTGGCATTAGCGCCAGAAATAAAGCTAACAGTGTATTAGGCTTCATTGCTACGACGGTAACGAATAGAAGTGCAGAGGTAATTATTAAACTCTATCTAGCGATAGTTAGACTCATCCTTGACTATGCGGTACAGTTTTGGTCTCCGTCCTACAGAATGGACATAACTTCACTAGAATCAGTACAGAGAAGAATGATCAAAATGATACATGGACTCGGAAATTTGCCTTAAGAAGAGAGGCTTAGGCACCTAAATTTACACTCTCTGGAAAGACGCAGAGTGCGGGGTGATCTAATAGAGGTGTTCAAGTGGATCAAAGGCTATAACAAGGGTGAAGCAAACAAGGTCATCATATTAAAACAACAGGGTAGAACTCGCAGTAATGGGTATAAACTGGACAAATTTAGATTTAAGAAGGAAATAGGCAAGAATTGGTTTACTAGTAGGGTGGTCGATGAATGGAATAAACTTAGTAACCATGTAGTAAGCGCTGAAACTATCAGTTGTTTTAATAAACGATTAGACAACTTTATGGATGGGGATGACAGGTGGTGATGGATACGGAGCTGCCTAGTGTAGGCCTTATGGTCTCTTGCAGTCTCCTTTATTCTTATGTTCTTATGTTCTTATAATTTATTATGTGAATAAATAGATAGATAAATCAATTAATTAATTTATAATCAAATGATTAAATTATTAAACAAATACAAAGGTAGATATATATGTAAGCAAAGAAATTTATAAACAGGTAAATAAATTAGCAAATAAACAAACAAATAATTAAATTAATGAATACAGAAATTGGTGAAGAATTAGATAATTAACCCAATACACTTGTAACTATCCTAACAATAAATCCTAATGCCCTGTTAGCCCTGTTTCTGGCACTAATACACTGTTCTCTGAATTTAAGGTCAGGGCTCACTAACACTCCTAGGTAATTTTGAAGTTCTTTTTTCTTTAAGATATACTTTTTTGGCTGGGCTGTGTAATCCCACGTACACACTACACTTTGATATTCTAAAGTCCAGTTATCATTTTTTCGACGATGCAAACAT
>NC_134789.1:65474633-65479633 GCF_046742065.1 Oratosquilla oratoria
TCCTCTCTCTCTCTCTCTCTCTTCTCTCCTCTCTCTCTCTCTCTCACTCTCTCTCTCTCTCTCTCTCTCTCTCTCTCTATCTATCTATCTATCTATCTATCTATCTTTCTATCTCTCCCGCTCGCTCTCTCTTTATTACTCTGTTTCTCTCTCGTCTCTTCTCTTCCCTTTTCCCTCTTTTTTTTTTCCTCCATCTTCCTTTCTCTCCTCCTTCTCTTTTTCCTCTTCATTAACTCTACCTTATTTGTTTACTTACTTTCCCTTCCCCCATTTGTCTAGTGTCCCCCTCTTTCCTTGCTTTCCAATCTTTTTCTTTAGATTTTCGTTCGCCCTCTCTTTTTTCTTGGTGCTTGCGTGTCTCTTTTCACCTTTCTCATTCTCTTTATTTCTCTCTTTTTCTCTTCTCTCTGTCTCTCTCTCTCTCTCTCTCTCTCTCTCTCTCTCTCTCTCTCTCTCTCTCTCTCTCTCTCTCTCTCTCTCTCTCTCTCTCTCTCTCTCTCTCTCTCTCTCTCTCTCTCTCTCTCTCTCTCTCTCTCTCTCTCTCTCTCTCTCCCCTTCCTCCTCCCCATATTGCTCAATTATTGCAGTTCTTTGTTCACGTCCCCCTTACCCTTCCTATTAAATCTACCCCATTTTCCGCACTTATTTTTCTTTTTTCTTCACCCAAACATTCATTTCTGTATCTTCCCCTCCCTCGCTGCCTATTTGTTTCCCTACAATATGTTCCCACCATCCCTTCATTTCCAAATGACTTCAGTTATTCTTCGTTTTCCCTTTTTTGTTTTCGTTTTGTCCACGGAACAATAATAAATCATAGGATGCTGATGACAATTACTATAGTAATGCTGCTCTAGTTTACAAGGATACTAATGGTGAAGATGAAGATGATTATGTACCCAAGTTTATTGATTACTATTCGGACAACTTTTAAGGGAGCTACCCATTGCTCACCGTTCCATCATCAGAGATGTAGAACTTCTCAGCAAAAAAGTCGTGAACGCAGAAGCTGCTGTGAACTTCAATCAAAATATATGTATATATATATATATATATATATATATATATATATATATATATGTATATATAAGCTATAATTTTTATCTACATTTTTAATATACAACATGTACAATAATAAAAGAGTAATTGGTGACAAACAGCGTGGGTTTAGGAAAGGTAGGGGTTGCATGGATCAGATTTTTATGGTAAGGCAGGTATGTGAAAAAGCTTTAGGAAAAGTTAAGGATATTTTTGGGGCCTATATTGATTTGGATTTAAGGTTTATGGCAGGGTAGCCAGGAAGGTACTGTTGGAGGTATTGCAGATATATAAGATAGGAGGAAAGCTATTAAGCGCAGTCAAGAGTTTTTACGAGAGTAGTAGAGCCGGTGTTATATTTAGAAATGATGGGAGTGAATTGTCTCAGGTAAAGGTGGGACTTCACCAGGAATGTGTTATGGCACCTTAGATATTCAGTTTATATATGAATGTTGTGGTGCGAGAGGTAAACGTAAGGGTAATGGTTCTGGGATTGGAGATGATTAAAAAAAGTGTAGAAAAATAGAGATAAGCCAGTTATTGTTTGCTGACATCACTGCGCTTGTAGCAGGATCAGAGACGAGATTAAGGAAGTTAGTGACAGAGTTTGGAAAGGTGAGCAAAACAAAGAAGTTGAAGATGAATGTGGATAAAATTAAGGTGATAAGATGTACAAGGGGAGAGGATGACAGCAAATTGGAGTGAATATTAAGGGAGAGAAACTGGAGGAAGTGGATAGCTTTAGATACTTGGGTACGAATGTGGCGGGAAAGGGAAGAGTAGAGGTTGAAGTAGGATGTAGATTGAGAGAAGTGAGTAAATACCTTAGGAGATTAAAAAGTGTAATGAGTAATAGACATTTACGAATTAATGCTAACAGGAGGTTATATGGAGTGATTGTACGACAGCACTGAATGAGGCAGAAACATGGAACATAAGATAGGAAGAGAGAAAGAGTTTATATGTGTTTGAGATGAAATGCCTGAGAAGTATGGTAGGGGTTATTTGGTTGGATAGAGTAAGAAACGTGGAGGTGAGGAGGAGAGCGGGGGTTGAAAGGAAATTAGGAGATAGGGTTCATGAAAGAGTACTGGGATGGTTTGGAAACATAGAAAGAATGAGTGAAGAAAGATTAGTAAAAGATGTGTTGAAGGCAGAGGTGGAGGTAGTGAACATGAAGGGACGACTAAAGATGAGATAGATGGATGGGGTAAAAGGGGCATTGTGAAAGAGGGGAATGTCTGTTGAGGTAGGAAGGGAGAAGACAGAAGATAGGGGTGAGTGGAGAATGACGGTGTGTATGGATGATGCTTTGATACACGGAAGGGAGGGAGTGGCTATAGGGGGATGAGGGGGTATGTGTGAATGATATTCTGACGAAGAGATTTATCCACATCTTCCCTTTTTCTGCGTGAGGGACGGAGTGGGTGGGTCGCCGATTAAATGAAGCGGCTTTGGTGTGAATGTGCTGTGTCTTGCTACATTGTTTCTGACCCAGGGCAGTGAGCGAGATGTAGGTATGTCCTGTCACCCAAGAGGAGTCAAGAAAAGAAGGAGGGAGGAGTGGTGAATGGGAGTGGTGTATGTAGAGATTAAATAGGTGGGAGTGGATTTATGCCTTTGACTTTGGCTACTTCCCTTGTAAGGGGAAAAAGCCTTTGCTATATGTATGTACAAAATCTTCATGTATTGACAAACAAGATTAGGAACTTACCAGCCGTGTGTCAATTTTATTTTATTAACTTATTTTCATGAACCAAAATAACTGCATAATTAAAGTATAATAAGATGAGTAATAAAACAACATAAAACAAAATGAAATAAAGTACATGAAGTAAAACAAAATACATACAATATACAAAATTGAATAAAATGCATAAGATTAAACGAAATATAACAATAATAAGACTTAATGAATAAGTAAACACAAGTAAATTAATCATTTAAATAATTATCTTATTAATTAATAATGAATTATGAATAAAGCTCCAAAAATAGTAATAAAGGAAAGTGACTATCTTGAACAAACTGTTTTATGAAATGTTGTGAAACGTAGAATCATATTATAAGGAATAAAATGTTAGAAAATGATAATAGAAAAACATATATCTGCTAGACTTCTTCCATTTGTAGAATATTATTAGTCCACAAAATATCATAGAATATTTCTAAAAGAAAGTATCTGTACAGGGTGTATATATATATATATATATATATATATATATATATATATATATATATATATATATATATATATGACACACAGGAACCCACAGTCGGAGAAAATAAACTTCGAATAAAGAAGAATCCTATATTTCGGCTATCAACTGTAGCCCTCTTCAGGAAAGTACATAGGGTAGAGTACAGAGGGGACTTATAAGCTACAGAGAAGAAGAGATGTGGACAGATGACCTCACTCAGGCGCGGGGCAAACTGGGGTGGCGGAGGAGGGAGGGGGTGAGGAGAGGGGGGGTTGTAAGGTCCGTACCAGCTTGTTAACTGCTGCGCGTGAAATGATGTCAGGTGTCCACTGCCCTTTAGAAATATTAATATTAGGGCATTCCTCGATTAATGCTGATTCGACTATTTTTCTCCTGAAACCGCAGTGGGACTTGAACACTAATCTGGCCTTACCCCAATCGAAAGAATGATTCTTATTTTTGACATGAAGAAATACAGCCGAATTTTCTTGCCCATACCTAATAGACCTTTTATGTTCTGCCAATCTAGTGTTCAAGTCTCTCCCGGTTTGACCCAAGTAAACCAAATCACAATCTTTGCAGGGCAAACAATAAACACCAGGTGACTCAATTTCCTTCGGTTTTTGTTGAACGTTCACAATTTGCTTACGCACGGTGTTAGGATAGTGATAGGCAATAGTGAGACGTTCATGAGGAAACAACTTAGTAGAAGAACTGATGGTATTATTGAATGGAATTTTAAAATGTCCTTAAAGGAGCGGTGAAAACTTGAGGGGACGAAAGTTTTAAAATGGTTGGCCCTAGCCTTACTGAGGGCTTGGTCCAGAAACCAAGGTGGATACGCCAACTTCTCAAGTTGACATTTGATCCCCTCAATCTCATGGTCCAGAAATTGAGGACTGCAAACCCTGAAAGCCCTCAAGAAAAGGCCAGAGGCAACACTTTTCTTAACATTGTCAGGGTGATTGCTAAAAAAGTGAAGGTAACTCCCTGAGTGGGTGGGCTTACGGTACACTGTAAAGAATAAATTATCATCAGTTCTTCTTACCAAAATATCCAAGAAAGGGATTTGGTGTCCTTCTTCCCATTCAACTTAAAATTTAAGATTCGGGGTCAATTGGTTCAATTTATCATGGAACACTTCAAATGGGCCCCAACTGTCATCCCACGCCGAAAAGATATCGTCTACGTACCTGAGCCAAATCATTTCGGGCGGTTTGATGCTGGGCAAAAGGGCACACTCAAAATACTCCATGTATAAATTGGCCAAAACAGGAGAAAAATTGGAACCCATACTGCAACCAAATTTTTGACGGAAGAATTGGTCTTGAAAGGAAAAAACATTTGAAGAAACACAAAGGCGAACTAAAGCAAGAATTTTGTTGACAGGGAGGGGGGAAATGTCTTGAAACTGTTGCAGTTTGGTTTCCAAAAAAGTAAGTACATCATCGACATTAATATTCGTAAATAACGAGGAAACATCAAGACTGAGGAGCCTTAAACCCTGTACTTTCATATTTTTGATCTTAGAAATAAAATCACATGAATTTGTGATATGAGAGTTAGAGATATTCCCAACGTACGGGGTAAAAGATCCGCCAGCCATTTAGCCGAAATATAGGATTCTTCTTTATTTGAAGTTTATTTTCTCCGACTGTGGGTTCATGTGTATCATTTACAAATGTGCTACTACATTTCTGTTTAGAAATATATATATATATATATATATATATATGTATGTATATATATATATATATATATATA
>NC_134789.1:65482133-65487133 GCF_046742065.1 Oratosquilla oratoria
CGCTCTAACGACTGAGTTTACCATTCGTATGTCCATAGAATAGTTTGAGATGATCTTTACATTTTTCTATAATGTCTTTTCTATAATGTTTTTTCCTCTCTGCTCACTTTTACATATTCATTTCTATAGCAGAGATATATTTGCCATTTTCCAGGTTTTTACATTTTCTCCATCTTTTCTAAGCTTTGTCTCTTCTATCTTTGACCTCATTGCATCTTCTGTTGAACCAATATTTAATGTACATCTCGTGTTTCTGTCTTGGTACGTATTCATTCACTCCTTCATTATAGATTTCCCATTTCTCCTCCATGTTTGTCTATTCAATGTAGAACTTTTCCCAATTTGCATGTAGAAAGAAGTTTTGCAAAGTCAGTTTTGTTGTACATCAATCTTCCTTTTCTACACTTGATATTTCTCTCCATGTATATTTCTTCCTTTAGTTCATCCTCTATTAGTATGTGGTCACTCTTTCAAAATAGTGTCTTGCATTCAATTTTATTCACAATTTCCAGTTCTGTTGTAAATATGAAATCCAGTCTCCACGGTTCTTTATAACTTCTGTATCTGTTTTTTTTTTTTTCATTGACACTAATATGTCATTGTATGTCCCATGGTCATGCCCAGTAATGCATTTCCTCATAGATCCTCTCCGCCCTTCACTGTCATCTCCTCCCAACAGATTTCTTTGCAGTTAAAATCCCCCATAAGTATCAGGTTCTCCTCGTTCTTTAGTACCGCATTTAATGAATGCCTTGTATCATCTAATATTTTTGAATGCTCGCCATCTTTCCAAGAGCCCGTTTTTGGGTGCACATAAATCACCACAAACTCTCTTCGACTTTTATCATGATCATTTCTACACTGTTTTTACCTTTAGTAACCTTCGTCATACCTAGTATAGACGTTTTTCTTGGACAAGAACATGATTCCTCCTCCCTGTTTCTCGTTTCTGTTTTTAATCCAATAATTGTATAACCCATGTCTAACATTATTTGTTGGTATTGGATCCCTTAATTTCGTCTCCACAATTCCCAATATGTCTGATTTTTCATCTGACAGGTAATCATTTAGTTCATTCAATCCTGAGATTAATACGTCAATGTATAGGCCACTTTTAATTTTTTCCTTCTCCATCCTGTTTTCTGATTTTGTTTCTCTTACTTTGATGTATCATTTTCTCAGCCTTATGTCTATGAACCTCCAATAGAATGCCTTGCTTTCGGTCTCCGTTCTTTTCTCGTTTCTTCTTTAGCTTCATCTCTTAGTACCTTCTCTCTATTTCTCCGACACGCATTTCTCTTCTTATCCATATCTTGTTATAATGTTCACTCTTTGCCAACTTACTTGCTTTTTATAATGCCTTCTACTACCATTTATGACCTTAGTTTTATCTTTAAGGGTCAACTTATTTCCTTAGAATATTGTCCCATTCTATACGCTTCTTCTTTATATTTCTCTACTTCCTGGTCACAATCTTGTATTTCTTTTAAAAAAAATTATTGCTGTTTTTTCTGCTTTTTCTCTCATGAACCTCAACAGACCATGTTTTCCTTCAGTCCATATACCACAATATATTTTTTCCTACCCACTGTATCTTTAACCAAATTTGCCTTTTCTTTAATTACTTGAATAATTATATCCTTTGCATTTTCCTGCATCTGTTGTTGTACTATTTCTTAAAAGCAATTTCTTCATTTTCTCTGTTTTCATTTTCTTTCTTCTTTTTCATTGTTTCCTCGCCTAAGTTTTCTTCAGTTCTTTTAGAAATTGCCTGTATTTTGTTATTTACCTCTTTCTTTTTAAGTTCTCACTATTAGTAGTATAATTGATTTTCATTTTTTTCACGTTTAACTTCCATTAGATAATTCTTAATACATTTAGCTCGTTTTTTTTTCTTTCTTTCTTTTTTAGTTCGGAATGTGTTTTCTTCAGATCAGATATCTCATTGCTAGCTTGGGTTAAACATTCCGCTAATTCTACAATCTCCTTCCTTAGTTCCATGAATCTGTTTTTCCACCATTTCCTATTATTACTCATCTGTCTTCCCATGTCTAAGATTCGACTCAAATCTCTTCTTTCGTACTTCCCAACACCAGAAAAAAAAAAATCTTCACTATACAGGGGGATCTCCCTGGCGATTCAAAGCCTCTTTTTATATAAACCTCGTCATGACGCCCCAAGATTGCTCTGCTTTTGAGGCGACATTCGGCTAAAAATCATCATTATAATTTCCTGTATTCTATCTCATTCAATCGCTTCACTACAGAGAAATGATTTTCGGTAAACACAATTCCTCCCCCTCCCACTCAATACATACCAGCCCTCCTGTTCTCCTTGCAATATCGAGAATTTTCTTCTCCTTAGGTAGCCGTCAGAGTTCAAGTTGATAGGTGTTGACAGCTCGGAAGCTCGTATGTGTTTGTGTGTGAGTGTATGTGTGTTTATGTGTGTGTGTGTGTGTGTGTGTGTGTGTGTGTGTGTGTGTGTGTGTGTGTGTGTGTGTGTGTGTGTGTGTGTGTGTGTGTGTGTGTGTGTGTGTGTGTGTGTGTGTGTGTGTGTGTGTGTGTGTGTGTGTGTGTGTGTGTGTGTGTGTGTGTTAGTAAATTTTGTAGAGAACTAAAATATGAGGATAATGAACACTTTCTTCCTATAGCTTATAGGTCGTAAATAGGTCTGGATAA
This sequence comes from Oratosquilla oratoria, assembly GCF_046742065.1. Classification (NCBI taxonomy): domain Eukaryota; kingdom Metazoa; phylum Arthropoda; class Malacostraca; order Stomatopoda; family Squillidae; genus Oratosquilla; species Oratosquilla oratoria. Next base: position 65,484,815 of record NC_134789.1, read on the forward strand.
GGAGATGAGAGCAAGAGCGTTAGCAATGTTATGGTAATAAATAAAATCAACATAGGTAGTGACCATAGAATGGTATGTTGCACAGCTAAATTCAATTTCAGGGCCGAGAGAAATAAATAAGTTTTAAGATAGAAAATAAGCCTTGCAAAGGTTAAAGATAATAAGAAGAAATTTCAGTTAGAAATTGAAAATACATTCTAAGCTCTAAGAACTAACAAGGACACCGTCGAAGATATGAATTTGAATTTAGTGAATATAATTAGGGAATCGGCAGAGAAAGAAGAAAGTACAAAAAACATTAGAGAAAACAAATACTCCAAAGCTACAAATAATCTAATTTAAAGAAGAAGGATCACGAAATAGAAAGAGTAGACCTAAACAAGAGTAAAACTAAACAAGATTATCAAGAAAAGACTGAGATTAGAGAAAAGAAAGAGAAACATGGATGAATTAGAGGAAACTATTTGGAAAGGTAAAAGTATTAAAGGGACCGAGCGCAAACATGCTTTATAAAGACAGCAAATGATACGTTTGAAAGATAGAAATGGAGAAACCATTAAATGCAGAGACAGAATAGTTAAAAGAGTAGAAAATTTTTACCAAAAACTTTACTCGTCGAGTCAGTAAATTCTGTAGGCGTTAGTAGTGTACCACAGATTACAAAGGGAAAAGTAGAATTAGCTCTAAAAATATGAAACGAGGAAAAGACTTGGGGAAAATGTTATATCGATAGATCTCTTGAAAGACGCAAGGAAAGAAGTTCATATTCAGTCGGCTCTGTTGTACACCCAGTGCTTACATCAAGAAAGCGTTCCTAAACTGTAGTGCAATGCTGTGATAAATTTCCTTCATAAAAAGGAGACCAGGAAGACCTTAGTAGCTATCGGCCAATTAGCTTGCTATCAAATGTATATAGATTACTTTCCATGATCCTTACAAATGGACTCAGTCAAGTTTTAGATGGAAACCAATCGAGAGAACAGGCAGGCTTTAGGAGCGGATATTACACTTTAGACAATTTGCAGGCAATGAACCAACTAATCGAGAAGGCCTTTGACTAGTAAAACAAATAGCAATACTAAACTCGCTACGCAATCAGGGTACAAACGAATAGGTCGTAATGGTTTTAGAAAATATTTATGCGAAAGGTACCATTATAATTCGACTACATAAAGATGCAGAAAAGATCTAGATGGAAAAAGGAGTACACCAAGGCGATAAGATTTCACCCAAATTATTTACAGCTTGCTTGAAAGAGATTTTTAGAAAGCTGAGTTGAGAAGAGAAGGGTTTAAAGATTAATGGCGAATATTTGAACCACCTAAGATTTGCAGATGACATTATTCATATTTAAGAAAGAGAAGAAGACTTGCAAGATATATATAGTGATGTAACCAAAGAAAGTCTCAAAGTAGGTTTAAAAATGAATAAGAGTAAAACCATAGTAATATTCAACAAAAAAGTTCAAAGTAAAGAGATTATAATCGATGATGAGAGTCATGAAGAAGTTGAAGAGTATAATTATTTAGACCAGTTTATATATATTTATATATATACATATATATACATATGCAAAGAAATCACAAATAACACGTGATTCACAAAATATGCAAGTAACCACTAGGAAAATAAGAAATTGGTAACCGAACATTTTCGTCTAATTAAGACATTTGGAAAGGTACAATATAACCAAGAGAAAAGGAATATTATATACAATACATACAGAACATAAAAGAAACTAGGGAAAGTCCATTGTGACTAGCTCAACACAGGTTTACCATCTACATTTTTTTTAACATCTAACAAGGACAAACTATTATCCTGTTCAATCTCCATCGTTAGGCCAAATATCTATGCCAAATGACATTCTATGAAAGAATATTTGGTAAAATATCTGTTTAAAAAATTTCAGATACAAATTACTCAAAGCTGGAGGCAGGGAATTCCCAGTTCCCATTCCAAATCTCTATAAATAGAATTCACCATTAAACTAAGATTTTGAATCCAGAAACACATAATTTAATAAGACTGATTATTAGGTGGGCAGGGAGAGTCATATCATGTTTTTAATCCATCTTCTAAAAATCTTAATAAATCTAATACTGGGACTCGGGTAAATAGTCATATCATGTTTTTAATCCATCTTCTAAAAATCTTAATAAATTTAGTACTGGGACTCGGGTAAATAGACTAGTAATCTCAAAACTAACAAGTGTAAAACAAAAAGTGATATTTTGTCAATGTAACTTGTCAATGAGGTTCAACACTGTTTTTAATGTGAGTGTGGGCAATAATTCCAACAAGCGGACTTAAAACTGA
>NC_134789.1:65519633-65532133 GCF_046742065.1 Oratosquilla oratoria
ACACACACACACACACACACACACACACACACACACACACACACACACACACACACACACACACACACACACACACACACACACAATAATCTAATAACAAACTAAAATCATGATAAACAAAAGTCACTAATGCAACAACAACAAAATTCATCTTTGAATAATTCTGATATAGTATGGGTCAGTTCAATTTCCTCAATGGAACGCCCAAACAGTGCGTCGTAGTGGGCATTCCACGACCTCTGTACACCCTCGTAATTTTCTAAACACATGTCCTGGTTACATCTTTTTATAAAATCGCCATCAATTGGGCCCTTGAAAGAGCCTCTGGGATAGATTCCAGTCCACAACACACCCAAGAAATCCACAAGGATAGAAGCGCGGGTAAACTCCAGCCAATAATAACAATAATTCCTTCAAGAGTGTGAGATGTCATTCAGAGTGATTTTGGAGTCTTTCCATCATCCTCTTTCTTCTCCTCTCATCTCCCTTCCTTCCTCTCCCTGATCTTACTCTCTCCCTTTTTCTTTTCCTACTCTCTCCCCTTTTCTCACTACTCTTTCCTCCTTCCTCTAGCCATCCTCCTTTTCGTCTTAGTTTTCATCCTCTTTCTCCTTTTCTTATCGTTCCTCTCTATAATCTTTACCCTCCACATCCCTCCCGACATCCATTTCCTTCTTTTCGCTGCCCTTCCTCCTCCTCTTCCCCTCCTACCACTCCTTTCCATACACATCTATGACTGATTTACCATTGAAGAAGGTTGCCAGAACAACTAGGGTTTCCTTTTTGTTCTAAAACAAGAGGAAGATGGAGAGAAATTAACAAATGTCCCCTGCCCACTCAAACACACCCAAAGAGGTGTATAACAAAAGACACAGATCAAACAAATAAGATTCTGCACGAACTGCGACGCCAGACAAATAAAAATATACATCAATTTCAAATTACCAAAACAGTAAATCATCCCAGAAATTATATCCCCAAAGTTAATTCGTTTATAAACGAAAAGCGGATTCCAATTGGCCCGCTTCTCGTTGGATCCCAAAAGAAGAAGCGACAACACTGTCCACATTGAACATGTGGGGACCAACTAGCATTATCTGACACATCTGATACTGTGACACAAAACTCAGTTTTGTTGATTTTCCTGATGCAAATGGAGGATGGTAATCATGGCATTCCTGTGAATTGAAAAGTTGCGCACGTGGCAGAAGGTCAGCCAAGCCTGAAAGTGAGGAAGAGAGAGAGGAACTTAGGTACAGTAAAGGTGAGAGAGGGTTGGAAGAAGAATGGCAAATTGGAGAGGAAGAGATTAGGAAAGAAAAAGAGAGCTGGATAGAAAAAAGAGCAAGAATAGAAGGAAACGTTTGGGAGTTTGGGAGGGTGTGCGAAAGAAGGAAGGTGAAGCTGAATGTGGATAGGGGTGGGGTAATGAGGTGGGAGGGGAAGAGGATGACAGCAAATTGGAGGTGAGTATTTAGATAGAGAGACTAGAGGAAATGGATAGCTTTGGATACTTTGGTGCAAATGTGGCGGGAGGGGGTGGAGTGGAGGTAGAGGTAGAGTTTGGATTGAGAGAAGCAAGAGAATGCCTTGGGTGCTTAAAAAGTATAATGAGAAATAGAAATTTGGTAATGGATGCTAGGAGGAGATTGTGTGAAGCAGTAATTGTGACGACAGCACTGTATGGGGCATTCCTATTAAGTGGCAGCCTATTAAGTTGGACTAGAAATTGATTGAATGATCGAAAACAGAGAGTTGTTTTAAATGGCAAAACTTCTAGAAGGTAAAATGTTACGAGTGGATTTCCTCAGGGTTTTGTTCTTGGGCCACTTCTATTTATAGTATATATAAATGATATAGACCAAGGACTAAAATCTATTGTCTTCAAATTTGCTGTTGATATAAAACTGTGCAGAATGACAAATGGTCACTTAAATCCATTAGATATTCAAGAAAATTTAGATAGATTACAGCAATGGTCTGAAAAGTGGCTAATGAAATTTAACATAAGTATATGCAAGGTTATGTACATGGTAAAAATAACAGAAAGCACGATTACAAGTTATTTGGAAATTAGTTAGCAAAATTGGATAGTGAAAAGAATCTCGGCGTAATTAAAGGTAATGACCTCAAATCATCTAAGCAGTGTATTTCAATTTCTGAGAAAGCAAATAAGATTCTAGGATTGATTGGGCGATCTTTTGATTTCATAAGTTCATCTCTCATTAACAAGCTATATAAATCGTTAGTTCCTCCACATTTGGAATATATTGTTTCCGTATGATCACCAAATCTCATTAAAGACATTGACAGATTGGAAAAAGTACAACATATCTATTTATTTACTTTTTATTTATCAACTTATCTATTTGTCTATTTATTTGATTATTCATATTTCATTTATTTATTTATTTATTTATCTATTTTTATATATCTATTCATTCATTAATTTATTTATTTTTTCACTTATTGATTTACCTTTTTGTTATTTATTTATTTATTGATCTATTTTTTTTTTACTTTTTCATTTCATTTATTTATTTATTTATTTTTCATTTATTTATTTATTTATTTATTTTTGATTGATTGATTAATCTTGTATTTTTGAGTAGGGATATAAGCAGAAAAAAATTATGGGAGGAGTTCGGTAGAATAATAGGGTCTCAAGAAATCAAAGACATATAAAGAAATCATTAAAGAACCAAACAATAAACGCTTGAGAAAATCAATGGCAAAATCAAGTCAAATATAATGTAGAACAATTCAATAACATGAAACTAAGTATAGATAATCTTATCCGAGAGTTGACACCTTGACGTGGTGGATAGGCTTAAGAATCTTAATGATTACAAAAGCTATGTCGATAGAGAGGAAATCTCAGCAGGGGTCACCCATATCGAAAAGGTTTGTAAGAAAGATCAGACAAAGAGCAGGTTACACACAGTCGCAGGACTCACTGCTAACTGGCACGTCTTTGATGGCAAACAGAGAAATTCCTCACACATATATGAGGTACCGTCATAATGACGGCGTGGACCATTGGGCACCCTATAGATATATAGGGCTCCACCAAATATAAAGAATAAGGTGACACCAGATAAATATTTCACCAGAAACTAGTTGAGAGGGAGGTAAGATTACTGCCAAAATTCCTTCATAGACATGAATTGCACGACCAAAAGAAAAATGGGCGTTCCTGTCGAATCATTGCCTTGTGTGCCTATGGATAGTGTGCCACCGAATATGAGCAAGCACTGTGTAAGCAAATCCAAGTATTGAACCTTAAACAACACGAAGAAAATTAAGATCTATACTTATAACGTAAGAACCCTCTCAGAAGACCACAGGCTGTAGAGTTTAATGGAAGAACTAGACAACATAAAGTGGGACATCGTGGTACTTAGCGAAGTCCGAAGAGCGGAAGAAAAGCTGATACAATTACATGATCCTCTCCACCTGTTCTACTGTAGAGGTAAGGACAAAGAAAGATCTAGTGAAGTAGAATTCTTAATAAACCAAGAAATTGCTGTTAACGTAGTCAATTTCAGTAGTTTATGAGACAGGGTTGTTTGGGTTGTGATTAGGCTATGTAAAAGGTACACTAAAAGTAGTTCAGGTTTATGCGCAATTTCAGAGTTCAGACGATGGAATTAAGTCCTTTTATTATGATTTAAGTCAGGGAGTCGTTTATGAAAAAAGTAAGTACACGTTAGTAATAGACGATTTTAATGCTAAACTGGAGAAGATGATAGAAGATGAATCGTGCATTGGGAAGCTTGGAGTAGGTGAAGGAAATAACAGAGGCGAGAGGCTAGTCCATTTTGCAGACAAGTACAACGTGAGGATAATGAACAATTTCTTCCAAAAACGTGTATGCCGTAAATAGACAAGAAGAAGTCCAGATGAAACAACAAAGAACGAAGTAGACTTCATATTAGGAGATGAGAGCTAGAGCTTTAGCACTGATACTTCATAAATAGAGTCAACATATGTAGTGACCATAGAGCGGTAGGTGGCACAGCTAAATTTAATTTCAGAGCCGAGAGAAATAAACTACTTTTAAAAAATAAAATAAGCCTTGCAAAGGTTACAAATAATAATAAAAAAATCAGTTTGAAATTAAGAATAGATTCTAAGATATATGTACAAAAAGTATTAGAGAAGACAAATACTCCAAAGCTACAAATGACCTAATTAAAAGAAGAAGGACCATGCAGATTAAAAGCAGAAGAGACGAAACAGAAAGAGCAGGAATAATCAAGCTTCTCGACAAAAGGGAGTTTCACCCCCATCACTTTCAGTTCCCGACTCTCCGTAATCACTGGTTTGATTCGGTTTAATTGTTCCCTTCTATAGTATCATATTCCTTCGTTCTCTTTCAATTTCTCTTCATCGCTTAAGTATGTCTTTTACCATACCTTGCTTTAGAAAGTAAGTAATGTTTCTCAATGGGGGTGAATTAAACGTAGCTTTTCGTCTTCGTTTCTTCCGAATAATTACACTTAGCTTCTCAATATACAGCAAGGGACTCCCGCCTGGGATCGTCAATCCACTAACTAAGTCACTTCTACTCCGACGTCACTACTTAATTCATCTAATAATCTTTACTTTTACCAATAAGTGCCTCCCCCAAGGGCGGGACTTTTCTCCTGTGTACCAATTTTTTTTTTCTCTTGCTCCACCCTTCTCCAATCAGAAAGAATGTTACAACGTCTTATGCAATATTACTTACACAAGCAATCTCGATATCGAAGGCAGAAATGCCTTAGTTTACATGTCACAAGAACATTAGAATCTGTACCCTAGCGGTTGTTTATAAACTTTAGTTGGTGAGTGATATCATGTAACTCCTTCACTGCTTGTGTTTTATATAACATACAACACATAAAAAAACGCCACCTATCCCTCTATCTACCTTACTTATCTAACTTTATCTACCAGCCTCTTATAGGGTTCGGTAGCTACCATTGGTCGTCCCGACCAATTATTTTCTACTACCCTCTTACAGGGCTCGCTAAAATATACACTCGAAAAGTATAATATACAAGAAGCTAAATATTTAAAGTATTTCTGCACAAACTGGCAAAATGGATATCCCACATATAACAAAGAAATAAGCAACCCTTCCAAATTGCATTAATGTCAGTAGCACTCTTGAAAGAAAACAACCCAAGCAGGAATATGCTGAATAGAATAAATGTCAGAAACAACAACAAAAACATAATGCAAAATAATTGTCAAAATAAATTTGCAAAACTTACTACTTTGATTAAGATCAACAACATTACATTTCAGTGGAGAATGTTTTCATCTTTTCAAAGGTGTTGAGATAGGCAATATATTATGAAAGTTATATACACAGCATTTTTGTTTCACACACACTTATTTCACTTTTTGTCTAGGACACACACTGCATAAGAATTTTCAATGCTTCACAAAAGAAAATAGTTTAATACTTATTGGCATTGTCCTTATGTATTGGCAAGGTCCCGAGTCTTCATGACTAACCAAGGCTCCAGTTCTTCATGTCTGACCAAGATTCCAGTTAGTATATATGCTTGACACCAAGGTTCCAGTTCAGTCTCCCATCACAATAAAGCACTCAGGTCAGGTCAACCGGGTAGCTGCTTCAAATAGTGATATGGCGAGTGGTTGTGTTAACGTGTTCAGCGCCGATGAGGTACAATCTCTGCTTAGTAGAATTGAAGCCTTGGAGGATGCTGTTAAGTGCCTTAAAGAGGAGAATCGAGTTCTTCGTTCTAGCCCCCCCCCCCCCAAAAAAAAGGATGACAAAACTAGCTATGAGCCTGGATGAAAAACAGTGACAAATAAGACGCGGAAAAGTGAAAAAAAAAGTCCTCACCAGCCCTGCACGTTTGCAAGAACTCGTTTCAAATCCTAGCGGGTCTACAGGAAGAAGAAACAAAGGAAATTCAAGAGAAGAAGGGAAGGGCAGACGCTGGATCCCTGCCCACAGGTAAGATTTTGGTCGTAGGAGACAGTCAAGTGAGGTACTTAAACAGGGCTTTCTGTGATAAATATAGAAAACATAGGACGTAGGTGTGTTTCCACGGCGCGGGGATAGGAGATGTTAGAGATAGGATTGAAGAGTGTCTAGTAGGGGAAGGTAAGGCCCCTATCGTTTGCTTAAGTGCTGGGAGCAATGATATAGGTAAGTTAGGGAATGAGGAATTATTTGCGCGGTTCTGGGATGCGCTAGACAAGATTAGGAATAAGGCAGGTGTTCCTATTGTATGTGAAATCCCTCCGAGGCGTAGAGTTGGAGGCATGTGGCATTCCAGGGCTATTGCAATGAATTGCAGGCTGGCGAAACATTGTAAGGCCAAAATGAATAGGAATTTGTCGACAACTGGGACATTTTTTACGGTAAGAATCATCTATATACAAGGGACGGGGTGCACTTGTCTCCCAGAGGATTTCGGCTACATGTTGAGTCCCTTGAGCAAGAAGTAGGCATCCTACAGTTTTCTTTTTTTTTTTGGGGTAGATTACGTGGGAGTAGTGGGGGGGGATGTATCAGAATATAGTTTAGGTAATAGAAACAACTTAGAGAGGAACTGTGAAAAAAATCACCAAAGCAGGTGGTGGAAAGATAAACTTAAAGTTTACTATATAAATAGCAGAAGTATAATTAACAATATTTATTTGCTGCGAGGTAAAGCATGCGTAGAGAATTTTGATGTTATAGCTATTACTGAATCCTGTATCAATATGGCTGATAAACATTTCCTTCCAGAAATCAAAATAGAAGGATGTAAGTTTTTCACAAGGATAGGGTTGGCAGGAGTGGGGGAGGTGTAGCACTTTTCGTTGAAAATACAATAAACTGTATTATCAACAATTCGATTAAGGAAGAGGGCTTTACGGAATCTATTTGGGTAGAGATTATAGGCAAGAATAAGAGAGTTATTACTGGCGTCTTGTATAGAGTTCCTAACCTCAGCATTGAGCAGACTGATCTCCTGATTCATGAAATTCGCAGAGCGTCCCAGTACAAAAACGTTATGATCATGGGAGACTTTAGTTATAGAAACATTGAGTAGGAAGCTTTAATAGGAGATCAGGAAACGAAGAGATTCCTAGATGTGGTGCAGGATAATTTCCTAAAAAAAAGTGATTACCGATCCTACAAGGGGAGAAAATACTCTGGACTTAATTTTAACTAATAATGAACACCTAATGAGTAACATAAAAGTGGGAGATAGTCTAGGCTCTGGCGATCATCAAGAAATAAGATTTAATATTATTTGGGAAGAATTAAAAAAGTACGAATAACGTCTAAGTACCAGACTTCAGGAGAGCAAACTCTGACAATATAGAAACCTATTTGAAATGTTATACGGACGTTTCGAACATTGTCGACGCGGTCAGGTCTCGGTACAAGACCAGGGGTCGGGTCACGGAGGGTAATATCCATATCTTGGGTCAGGTCACTTGGGGGCGGGGGCTCAACAGACAGGTCAGCGATTTGGATGAAATGTATAGCAATCTACCTGATCTAATTATTAATGCAAAAAATACATTTATTCCCCTAAAGTCAATACGGAAAAATAGTAATACTCCCAAATGGATGACGGACAGATTGAAACATGAGATCGTAAAAATAAGAAACGGGGAAATACACCTTAGATCAAGATATAACAAAATGGCAAAGCTGGTTAAAAAGAATACTCGTACAGCGAAACGTAATTATGAAATTAAGGTTGCCAGTCAAGTAAGGTCCAACCCAAAGTTGTTGTTTTTTTCATCTTTATAGAACAAAAAATAAAGAAATAATAGGACCAACTAAAAACGATGAAAATGTCATGATAGAATTGGAGGAAAAATGAGTGAGGAGTTTAACAATTATTTTCTTTCGGTGTTTACTAATGAGAGGTTAGATAAAATCCTGAGAGGCTCTCTACCTTTATGTTGGAAACACAAAGTTTACAGTTCTGCCAACAATAATCTACGGGTGTGAGGCATAGAAACTGACGAAGGCAAACGAGACAAAGCTAAGGACTGCACAGAGGAGAATGGAGAGATCAATGATGGGAATAACGGTTGGGTGAGGGAGCAGACTAGAGTGAAATATATTGTGGAGGCGGTAAAAGAGAGGAAGTGGAATGGGGAAGGTAAGTTAGTATGAACAACTGATAAGCGATGGACCAAGTGTGTTACCGCGTGGACACCACGAGATGGGAAGCGTGGAACAGGGAGACAAGACTAAAGGTGGAGAGACGAAATTGAGACGTTTGTAGGAGCGACGTGGCAGAGGTTGGCGCGGTCATGTGAATAAGAGAATGCTATGAAAGAGGACTTTGTTCAGCAGTGGACTCAGGATGGCTGATTTTATTTGATTTCATTTGAAGTATAGATTAAAAGAAGATATATTAATCTATAAAAAAAAAAATAATGTAATCTAAACTAAACCAAGTGAACAAACTAAATGATTATCACCTAAACTAAACAAGTTAAACTAAACAAAGTAAACCAAAATTAAAACTAACTTAAACTAGAAACTAATCTAAATTAAAGCTACACTAAACTAAACTAAATAATCTAATCTAAGATAAAAAAGTAAAACTAAATTGAACTAAATTAGAATAAATTTAATGAAACTAAGCCTGAAATAGACTCAAAAAAGAAGAATAAGAAGGACCAAAAAAAGAAAATAGAGATGTAGGATAGAGGGCCAGGATAAGGAAAGGGGGAGGGTGCGAGGGTGGTAGGGGGAGGAAGCGAGTGAACGGAGTATTAGGCGTGGTAGAGAGAGGTTGGAAGTAGTAATGAGAGTGGAGGAGGGAGGGGAGATGAAATATGTTAGGGTAGAAGGGACAGTTGGGGGGTGGGGAAGGAGGGAGAGGGGAGAGGGAAGGGGAAAAGGGAGCGGAGGGGAGAGCATACAAGTTATGGGAGAAGGGAGAGAAGGGGAGGAGGGGGAGGGAGAGGGAAGGGGAAGGAAAAGGGATGAGGAACGGGAGTTGAAACGAGAGGAGGGACGGGGAAAAGAAAGGAAAGGAAAGGGAAGGAAAGGAAAGGGAAGGAAAGGAAAGGAAAGGAGAGGAGAGGAAATATAAGGAAAGGAAAGGAAAGGAAAGGAAAAGAAGGAAAGGCTACCTAGGGCACAGGAAGAGAAGGCAAATAATAAGGAATTACGATATGAGAAGACGAGGAAAGAGATAGAAAAGAAAGGGAATGGAAAGAAATAAAGGGAAGGAAGGGAAGGGAAGGGAAGGGAAGGGAAGGGAAGGGAAGGGAAGGGAAGAAAAGGGAAGGGAAGGGAAAGGAAGGAAAGGAAAATGAAGGGAGGGAAGGAAAAGGGAAGAAAAGGGAAGGCAGGCGAAAAAAGGGAAGGGAAATGAGGGAAGGGGAAGGAAAGGGAAGGAAAGTGAAAAGAGAAGTGGAAAAGGAGAGACAAGGAATGATGAAGAAAGGGAATGAAAGAAAAGAAATGGGAGGAAATGGAAAGGGATGGAAAAGAAAGAAAGGGAAAAGAAAAGAAGGAGAGGGAAAAGAAATTTGAGGGGAAGGAAGAGATAGAAGGGGTGGGAACTGAGAGGAAGATCAAAGAAGGAAAGTGGAGAGAAAGGAAGGGAAGAGAAACTGAGGGAAAGAATGTGAATAAAAGAAAATCATGGAAAGGGAAAAAGAACAGAGGAGGAAAGGAAGAAAAGGAAGAAACGATGTTTGGCTATAGAGAATGAGAATAAGGAGTAGAGACGAGACAATGGATTAAGGTTTGGGTGTAGGGAGCGTGGGTGGAGGTGAAGGAGAGTTGGGGGAGTAGGAGAGGAGGTGTAGAAGTGGTGTAGCAGGTGTTAATGAGGAAAAATGGGTGGAAGAACTTGTGCCCTTTGTTCATGCAGTCCTTTGATGTTGTTGCTACTTCTCCTCTGAGAAGAGGAGGAGGGAGAGGAGTAGGAGGGGTGGAAGGGGAAGGAGAAGGGGAAGAGGAAAGAGGAAGTGTTGGAGGTGAAGGAGTAGGAATAGGATGGGTAAGAGGTGGTGGAAGTAGAGGTGGAATAGGGGATGGAGGGGAGTGGGAAGAGGAGGAGGTGGAATAGGAGGTGGAGGGGAGGGGGAAGGGAGGTGGTGGAAGTAGAGGTGGAAAAAAATGTGGAGGGGAGGGGAAGGGGAGATGGAGTAGGATATGGGGGAAGGGGAAGAGGAGGTGGAGTAGGATGTGGAGGAGGAGGTGGAGTAGGAGGTGGAGGAGGAGGTGGAGTAGGAGGTGGAGGAGGAGGTGGAGGCATAGGTGAAGGAGAAGGAGAAAGAGGAGGCGTAGGAAGAGGAGGAGATGGAGATTGTGTTGTAGGTGGAAGTGGAGGTGGAGAGGGAGGAATAGGTGGAGGGATGCTGGCGAGAGAAGGAAAAAATAGCAAGCAAGTAATTTAGAGAAAGAAAGAATAAAGAGTGGAAATAGAAGGTGAAAATAATCATGAAAGATGAAAAGAATTCGAAGAAAGCCCAGAGAAGATAATGAAAAGGTGAGCAAGTGGATAAAGGAGAAGGTATAAGCGAAGGAGGAAGAGGAAGGAGGAAGAAAAAGAGGAAGATGGAGGAAGACAAGGAGGAAGCAAATGGAAGGGGAAGGAAAGGATGGGAGGAGGGAGGAAAACAGGAGGAATGGGAAGAAGAGGAAAAGGAGGAGGAAGAAAAAGAAGGGGAAAGAGGAAGAGGGAGGACGAAGGAAAATGAGGGAGGACGAGAGAGGAATTAATATAAAAATATATATTTTTCTAAATCCGATTTATTTGATTTAAATAGATTTTTTATAGATTTTCAATATTGTGGGATTGCTAGTTGATATGCGATCTGATTGCTAAAGGACATTTTTAGTATATCAATATAAGGAGCAGTGTTATATAGACTTGCCACAAGTATACAAGGAACGGTATAAGCCTACATGTATATATCACTGTGCAGCTCACAACAAGTTTCAACAAGATTCTTGTATATATGAAAAGGATTAAGGATGAAGGAAGAGGATGAAGGAGTAGACAGAAGGAGGGTGCAGGATGAGAGAAAAGCGGGAATGTGATTGGTCGGGACTGGCCAGTAAGGATCTAGGCATTGTCCTAGGACCCCATTCGCGAAAATTTCTGAGACGTATGGCGTTCGTCTTTGTCCCTTACAATATTATATCTCGGGGTTTAAGTTACTTAGGCTATTATATCTCGGGCTAAAGTTTCTTATGCTCGAAACAATATACATACCAGCGATTTGTGAGTTGATGGAATGGTTTTTGTCCTTAATGTAAAGAGCTTCTAATATACAGAGTCGAGAAGAGTTCTTTTCCGATTACAGAATGAAGGTGGCTTTGATTAGCATTTCTCTAGTCAGACGAATAACGTGAGCCTCTTCTGAATGTTTTTTTTTGGGGACCCGTTGGATAGGTTTAGTGTTAGGCGCCAGAAGAGCTTCGTGGTGGTTTATCCGATGTATGTAGAAGACAACAATAAGGAAAAGACAGTTGCGATTCTTAGGACATATAGTGAGGAGGGAAGGGTTGGAAGAGGTGGTGATGACGGGAATGGTGGAGGGAAGGAGAGCGAGAGGAAAGCAGAGGGAGAAGTATATGGACGGGCTGACGAGGGCGACGGGAAAACAACTCAAACCAGCACAGATGTTACAAGTAACTAGGGACCGTGAACGGTAGCGCTCCATGGTTGCCGAAGTCCAAGAGGATATGGCACGACGGTAAGGTAAGGTATGTAGAAGACAAAGATATAAAGTTCCCTGAGGAGCATCTATACTCATACACCAGATGGCTACGTTGAAGCTCTGGGATGTCAATTTCAGGGCTGTTTCTCAATAGGTTATGCGATTTATTTATTTATTTATTTATTTATTTATTTATTTATTTGTTTATTTATTCATTTATTCATTTATTCATTCATTTACTTATCTATTTATTTGTCTCTTTTATTTATTTATTTATTCAATCATTTATCTATTTATTTATGCATCTATTTATTTGTATCACGTGGTGTCTGGCATATCCCTAGCCTAGCGAAAACTATTCCAAGTTGCCAACTGGTTTCTGTTGAGATATTTCTCTTGTTATTCCTTATTCCTTATTCTGGTGAGATATTCCTCTGGTTATTCATTATTCATTATTCATTATATTAAGTGAATCCATATATCTATAGGGTGCCCAATGGCCCACGTGATCCCTCTGACGGTACCCCATATATTTATGAGGAATTTTCCTTTTTACCATCAAGGACGTGACGGTTAGCAATGGGTCCTGCGACTGTGTATGTGAGCTGTTCTTTGTCTCATCTTTCTTACAAAACCTGTTCGTTAAGGGTGACCCCGCGGAGATTTTCTCTCTATAAACATAGCTTTTGTAACAATTAAGAATCTCAAGCCTATCCATCATGTCAAGGTATCAACTCTCGGATAGGCATATAACATATATATATATATATATATATATATATATATATATATATATGTATATATATATACACATATGTATATATATATATATT
>NC_134789.1:65542133-65544633 GCF_046742065.1 Oratosquilla oratoria
ATAGGACGAGGGAGTCATATGAGAGGTACAAAGAAAAGAAAAGAGAAGTAAAGCAAAAGGTAAAGGTTGCAAAGAGGAGAGCAGATGTGAAATGGGGTAAGAGTTTGACAGAAAATTTTGAAAGTAATAAAAAGATGTTTTGGAAAAAAATTAAGAGAGGAAGAGGAGGCGAATCAAGTAGAGAAGAAAAGGTAAAAGGTGCAGATGGAGAGATGATAATGGAAGAGAAGAAAGTAAGGGGAAGATGGGCAGAATATTTTAGAGAGTTGCTAAATGTGAAGGAGGATAGGGAAGGAAAGATAGCTGCAGTGGGAAATGCGAAGAAAATGAGTGTGATGAGTGAGGAGAATGGAGGAGAAATAAGGAAGGATGAGGTGAAGGCAGTTGTTAAGATGATGAAAGCAGGTAGGGCACCTGGTCTGGATGGATGCCATGCAGAATGTCTGAAAAAGGGAGGTACAGTGATGGTGGACTGGTTGGTGAGGTTATTTAATGTTTGCTGGAGAGAGGGTAGAGTGCCGGAGGACTGGAGGAGTGCCTGTATAGTTCCTCTTTACAAGGGAAAAGGGGACAAGTGTGAATGTAGTAGTTTCAGAGGGATTAGCTTGTTAAGTGTAGTTGGGAAGGTTTATGGGAGGATCTTGATTGAGAGGATTAGGAGAGGAACAGAAGGAGTAATTGGTGAGGAACAGTGTAGATTTAGGACAGGTAGAGGTTGTGTAGATCAGATCTTTGTGGTAAGACAGATATATGAGAAAGCTATAGGAAAGGGAAAGGATGTTTTTTTGGGCTTTTATGGATCTGGAAAAGGCTTATGATAGGGTAGACAGGAAGGCACTGTGGGAGGTTATGCAGATATACGGGATAGGAGGAAAGCTTCTGGGAGCTGTCAAGAGTTTTTATGAGAGTAGTAGAGCTTGTGTCAGGATTGGAAATGGAGAGAGTGAGTGGTTCGAGGTAAAGGTGGGACTTCGTCAAGGATGCGTTATGTCGCCCTGGCTGTTCAACTTATACATGGATGGGGTGGTGCGAGAGGTAAATGCAAGGGTAGTGGGCAAGGGATTGGAGATGGTTAAAGAAAATGGAGAAAAGTGGGAGGTGAGCCAGCTGTTGTTTGCGGACGACACTGCGCTTGTGGCAGGATCGTAGGAGGGATTGAGGAAGTTGGTGGCAGAGTTTGGGAGAGTATGTGATAGAAGAAAGCTAAAGATAAATGTGGGTAAAAGTAAGGTGATGAGATGTACAAGGGGTGAAAGTGGCAGTAGACTGGAAGTGAGCATTAAGGGAGAGTGACTGGAGGAAGTGGATAGTTTTAGATACTTGGGTGCAAATGTGGCAGGAAAAGGTGGAGTGAAGGTGGAGGTAGAATGTAGATTGAGAGAAGCGAGTAAATACCTTGGTGGATTAAAGAGTGTAATGAGGAATAGACATTTATGAATGGATGCTAAGAGGAGACTGTATGAAGGAGATTGTGCCAACAGCACTGTATGGGGCAGAAACATGGAACATAAGAGAAGAAGAGAGAAGGAGTTTGAATGCGTTTGAGATGAGGTGTCTGAGAAGTATGATGGGGTTACTAGGCTAGATAAAGTGAGAAATGAGGAGTTGAGGAGGAGAACAGGGGTGGAAAAGGAGCTGGGAGATAGGGTTGATGAAAGAATATTAGGATGGTTTGGACACATGGAAAGAATGAGTGAAGAAAGACTAGTAAAAGAGGTATGGAAGGCAGATGTGGAGGGAGTGAACATGAGGGGACGTCGTAGGATGAGGTGGATGGATGGGGTGAAGGGGGCTTTGGGGAAGAGGGGAATGTCTGTTGAGGAAGGACGGGAGAGGACAGAAGACAGGGGTGAATGGAGAATGGTTGCATATGGATGATGTGATTGCATGAGGTGAAATGGGCGGGGTGGGGGGTGAGGTAGTATGTGTGAGCAAAATTTGACGCAGCCTGAAGGGATTTCTCCCCGTCCCCTCCTTTTATGTAATGGGGGGACGAAGAGGGTGGGTCGCCGATTTAATGAAGCGGCCTTGCTGTGGATGTGCTGTGTCTTGCGACACTGCTTCTGACCCAGGGCAGTAGACAAGGTGCAGGGGTGACCCATCATCCAGGAGGTGCTAAGATAAGAGGGAGGGTGGAGGGGTGTGGAGTGTATTCAGGGATGGAATGGGTGGAAATGATTTTATGCCTTTCCCTTTTTGGCTACCTCACTTGTAAGGGGGAAAAAGCCTTGGTATATGTATGTATGTATGTATAGATCAATACAACATAAGCACAACATCAATACAGGCTAATTGCTACATTTAAAAAGCTGGACATGTTTGAAAACTCTCAACCTGGAACATCATGAATGTATGAAATACCATACAGAACACCCAAATGTATAATATTACAAAAATTTTATCCTAAGTTTTCTATGATATCAGGTATATACATCTATAAACTGCCAAATTCTCAAAACCAGACGACGTCTACATACGCCAAACACTATACTTAGAAGAC
>NC_134789.1:65559633-65569633 GCF_046742065.1 Oratosquilla oratoria
TTGTGTATATAAGATAATTTCCCACACACTGTACTCATTAGCACTGAAGATGCCTAACAGTTAGGCGAAAGCTCTGCATAAAATTAGAGAAGATAATTCCGATGCCTTTACTTATACCTCCAATGCTATTTGGTCAGGTAATTAAAGAACTTAGCACGACTCAGCGCGCCAGCATTAGAAAAGTTGAGAATGTCAGCAAAAAACTCGTGAACGCAGAAGCTGCTGCAAATTTTAATGACATATACATATATACATACATATACATATATACATATATATATTCATATATATACATATATATGAATATATATACATATACATATATATGTATATATATATATACACATATATATATGTATATATATAGAGAGAGAGAGAGAGAGTCAAGCTGTTTTGCGATCAAGGAATTTGTGAGGTCTGCAAGATTAAGGTCTTGCTAAAGAAGAATACCACCTGGCATGTTTGTGGATCACGTGCATGGTTAGTGATGGTTAGTGAGGATTACATTGCCTCCCCGACCTTTTGGGGGGTACGTCCGCGTACCTTGGGTTAAAGTCGTGATAGTGGGATTTGGCATACATAATTACAATGAAAAGATATGATAATGTGCCATGTCGCTAGTGGTGAACATTGACTCTTAAAATCATCATTTGAATGAGTAAAAAAAGGAGGGTTTACATATATCATCATGTATTTTTAATGTATTCAACAAATTATACAAAAATGCACTAAAATATTTCCCCTTGCACGTACATTCTCTTTTCAGAGGAAATGATTATCGTTATCATTTTGCACTAATTATATTATTTCTCTGCTCAATTGGTGTTTGTCACTTTAGTTGGAAGATCTCTTTTCTGTGAGATATGTACTTTCCGTTTGTATTTGCTCATGGCTACACTTTCACTACAGACATAGATTTAATGAATATAAGACTAAAATTATCCTAAAATTATCAGTATTAGTTAGTTTGTATGTGAGGTTGTTAGAGGTGTCTGCTTGTTGTTGCAATAACTAAATTTAAAATACATTTTGGTAATATACATATATATATATG
Organism: Oratosquilla oratoria; assembly: GCF_046742065.1. Lineage (NCBI taxonomy): Eukaryota > Metazoa > Arthropoda > Malacostraca > Stomatopoda > Squillidae > Oratosquilla > Oratosquilla oratoria. The sequence continues at coordinate 65,560,688 of NC_134789.1, forward strand.
TATGTATATATATATATATATATATATGTATATATATACATATATATATTTATATATATATATATATATATATATATATTGGTGTATCTAGGTAGCAGGTTCTCATATAGACAATTTTGATTGAAGTTCACAGCAGCTTCTGCGTTCATGACTTTTTTTCTGAGAAGTTCTACATCTCTAGTCTTACTAGAGAAATGCTAGTCGGAGCAACTTCTATCCTGCATATCGAAAGAGATTACTCCCGTCTACATATATTGGAAGCCCTTTATATAAGAAACAAAAATCCTTCTCTCAACTCACAAATCACTGATACGTACATAATAATTCCTAGCCTTAGAAATTTCCAAAACAGTTATAAAATTGTTAGAGAAGAGGACGAACGGCATACGGCTCAGGGAGGTTCGCAAGCGGGATCCCAGGTCAATGCCTAGATCCCTATTGGCCAGCCTCGACCAATCACTTCCTCCTTTTCTTCCATTCTGTACTTAGTTCCGTATATAAACTGTTCAATTATTTGCCTGTACCATAACTTGAAGATGACCTATGTAGGTCGAAAGCTTGTTTTAATAAAGTGTTCTTCATCTACAAGAAATTTATATGTCTTTCGGATAACTTTTATGGGAGCTACCCATTGCTCACTGTCCCTTCGACAGAGATGTAGAACTACTCAGCAAAAAAATCGTGAACGTAGAAGCTGCTGTGAACTTCAATAATTATATATGTATGTATGTATATATATATATGTATATATATATATATATATATATATATATATATATATATATATATATATATAAATATAAATATATATATATATAAATATGTATATATATGCAATAGACATGGTGATGTCAGTTTTCTATTCTGCGCAAATCTCAGGTAGGATTATGATGTAGGAATCTGGGATTATTTCTAATGGATTGACCTAGTTTTGTGTTGCCACTGTGAAAAATATTTAATATTCATTCTAATGTTACATAAGGTTGATTGGATTGTTTGTTGTTTTATCTATTCATTTTGTTCTATTATGTTCTGAATTAAATTTTGTTAATATTTGTTTCGTCGAGATTTTATGGATGATTATTGGTTATTTTTTTTAGGAAACTGTCATTTTTGCAAATGATGCTGCTGTTCCTATCATCACTTTTGTAGGCGTGGCTTGGCGGATGAGGATGATGGTTTTAGTCAGGTAGTCTTTTTCAGGCCTGTGTGGGAACACCGCTTGGTAGGTGTAGCTTGGCGGCTGAGGACGACGGTTTTAGTCAAGTATTCTTTTTTGGGTTGGCGTGGGAACACCGCTTGGTATCAAATACAACAAAAACAAAAAAGGGATTTGCTACATGAAAAGTGATTTAGCGGGTGAGGTAAAGTCTACACAGAACTTTGTCGATTTATTTTCAGGTACGAAGATTATATACAATGAGAGATAAGGGAAAGGGTCTCCCTATTTCTATTGACTAGGTCCTTGACCTAGGCAGGCCTTCTGTCAGGTCCTTGAACTGAACAGTCCTATCTACAACTGGCTCAGCCGTTTGTTAATAAAAAGGGAAAGTGCTTAGGTAGGCATGTTGTTGTGGGTTGTCGTATAGGAGATGTGCTAGTTATTAAACATATATGTGGGTGTTAGCTCTTTTGTATGGGGTTTAGTTTTATGATTGGTGGAAGTGGCTAGATATGGCGTATATATTGAAGTTACGGTAATGTAATAGGGGTAGGTATGAGAAATGGGTCATTATTATTATATCTATCACGTGACATTAGACATTTCCGTATTGTGAATACTGCGGGGGCGCCATGTCTGTCATACATTGCATAATTGAGTCAACCTGTTTTGTGACTGAAGAATTATGAGGTCTGCAAGATTGCGTGTCTTGCCAAAGACAAGTACCATGTCGCACGTGTGTGGATGACGTGCATGATTGGTGATGGTTAGTGACAGTTACGATATATATATACATATATATATATATATATATATATATATATATATATATAATATACATATATATATATAGATATATACATATATATATACGAGTATATACATACATATATATATATATATATGTATATATGTAAATAAAAATTAAGTTTGTTTTGTTTTGACTTTAATCTCGGTTATGCCTGTCCTCCTTCCACTTCAGACTGATGTCAGTCATTGCCTCAGGCGGCAATTAGGCTAAAAGTTGACCCAGGTGATCCTAGTACACCCTACCATACCCACGTCCACACCCACACCCACTTCCACACCCACACACACACCCATACGTCCACACCCACGTCCACACCCACACCCACGTCCACACCCACGTCCACACACACACACCCATCGACGTCCACACCCACACCCACGTCCACACCCACACCCACGTCCACACCCACACCCTCACCCACACCCATACCCACACCCACACCCACATCCACATTCACACCCACATCCACACCCACACCCACACCCACAGCAAAGTAAATGCGAGGCACTCTTTCGAGTACGCCAGCAACACACAATGTACAATGCCTCAAGATTCTTCATATTCAAAGTTAATGTCAATACGACTTTCCTCCAGACCTGAGACAGGGTCCGCGAAGTAAATGGCACCTTATGACCATATACGGTAAAATTCCTACAGAAGAGTGTCATGACGTTCTGCCATTGATCCAAATAAGATTACTTACTCGAGAATGCCGTGCTTCCCTTCATGCTTGAAATAAATAAATAAATGAATGAAGCATTTCATTCCAGTTAACGCCAGCATTAAAGAACATTCATTAGATCGTGTGTAGCTGTGTTAAAAAACGTCACCTTTGCTCTACTTACTAGAACATTAAAAAAGTTTAATTACCCAGTAGCTCATGGGCATCGAACCAAGTTTTCATAAACACAAAACAAGGAGGAAGGTGGATCATATTGAAAATCTTATATTTCAGTTTCAGTTCTTTTTCCATCCTGACCATTGACACAAAACTGAAATTAAGAGTATTTACTGTTCATGAATAGGAAGTGAACAAATAATTCAACATATTTCTCAAGGGAGAATTCTTACATTGGTGTGCAAGTTGAATGTACTTGACGTATCTTTTGTTTTAACATATTTTTCTTCAGCATAAGAGGAACACGAATGAATTCTTATATATTTGTGCCAACCGTTTATGCAATAAAAGTAATTGGAGTGAGATCATTATTTAGAGAGGTGTAGGTGCATCCATATGTATAATTGTGTGTATGTATGGGTGCAAAAAATTATGTGCACGTGTGTGTGTGTGTGTGTGTGTGTGTGTGTGTGTGTGTGTGTGTGTGTGTGTGTGTGTGTGTGTGTGTGTGTGTGTGTGTGTGTGTGTGTGTGTGTGTGTGTGTGTGTGTGTGTGTGTGTGTGTGTGTGTGTGTGTGTGTGTGTGTGTGTGTGTGTGTGTGTGTGTGTGTGTGTGTGTGTGTGTGTGTGTGTGTGTGTGTGTGTGTGTGTGTTTAATAAACGCAGAGCATCTATTTGTCTTTTCCATACAAAAAGGAAATAATTTGTATCAAGGGTCAAGTAAACTTATTCAAAACAAATTTCCTCTAAAACTAGATTAAATATTTTGGTAAAAACCAACTATGTATTAAAAGAGCTAATAGGTGAAAATGAAAATTGGTAGAATGAAAAAAAAAGAGGAGAGAATGATATACAAGGGAAGTAAAGACAAACAAAAAAGAAATTGACCAACATTTATTTAATATTTTCTGTATGAAGAGTCTTGTTCTCAATATCAAAACACAAACGTCAGCTAAATTAAATGATTTCTCTAGTGGCGCTGAATAACCGGAATTTGGCCCCTGACTTGCAAAGTTGGCGTGACTTATATTTCGCGCTGGCCCAATGAACATTAAAAGTTTTCTTATTCTAATCCCTGCTTGCTGAACAAGAGACCCACGAATTTAAATTCCAATTGTTCCTTATTAGGAATTATTAACTTAATGTCACGATGATGATTAATAAACTTATAATTTTACTCCCACCGAACTATTTCATTCGTCTAATAGACAGCCTCAAACTAACAACATTAAATTAAACCCTTTATCAATCTACTTAATTCAATTGGTCATTCATATTTATTTCACGAAAGAAATTAACAAAGCTTTTATATTTGTACTTCTGGAAACACATTGGGATAGTTAATCCCATAGCTCACCACAAATCTCAAAACGCAAACCCCACTAAAAAACACTTAAACCCAAAGCCCATTGGAATCCCCTAACACAAACCTCATAATACCCCTAAAAATATATCCCACACATACACATATAATCCTTCAAACCCAAATCCCCAGACCAAAACCTCACCATAAGCATCCTCATCCAAATCCTACCCCAAACACCATAACCCAAAGCCCACCAAAAACCCATATACCCAAAGCCCGTCACAAATCCCCACACTCAAACTCAGCCACAAGCCCCCATACTTAAAACTTACACTAAGTCCCGAACCTCAAAACTCACTATAAACCCACAAATCCAAACCCTACTAGAATCCAAACCTAAGCCCCACCACAAGCTTCCAAACACGACCACAAGCTCCTAAATCTAAACTCCAACTACAAGGTTCCAAACCCAGTCTAAATTCCTAATACTCCCTAAAACCAAATCTCGTCACAGTCCCCCATACACAACCCAGATTCCCAACATAATCGCTCCTTAAACATAGCTTACATGCCGGGACTTTTATCCATCAATAACTAACAATAAAAGTAATCCTGTTTTAAAATCCTACGAAAACTTTTCTTCCAAGAACAGGACCCATTGTATTGCCATCACAAATAACATGAACGCAGATATATTCAACCGAAGTGAAATTGGTTCTAGAATCCAAAAAAACAATACTAATACGTGAAGAAACATATATTTTCTATCATCAAATGAATTGTTCCGAGAGGCATAATAGACATAGAAATTTTTTAAATCTTAACTTACAAAGTTATTCAAATCATTGATATCATAGACGTAATAACATTCTATTGACCTCCCAAGTTGGTGAGGCTTGTTTTATATATTTCAAGAAACTTAGTAAGATGGGTATAGAAAGACAAGGAAAACGGAACGTATAAGTCTGAAAAAAACTTTCGTAAGTAGAGTAACACATTATTCGTCGCGTCTCACTTTACTTCTTTCGTAAAAGCAAACACTTCAAGCGGTGTCTAACACTTATATATATCATGAAGACCATACCAGAGTATCGTGTTTCCCTCCCTGCGTCTTTTTTACAAAGGATTACAAAGGCGAAGCATGCCAATAGGAGACCTTTTGATCCATATCTAGGTCGGATGCGAAAAAAATAGAATCATATTAATAATAGAATAATAAATAAAAACTATAATAATGTAAATAACAAATAAAACACATAAATAAATGCATAGGTATAGTTAAATGATAAACAAACAGGTCAATAGTAAATAATAATAAATTGACATATAACTAATAATAAATGAAAATCAGACAGACAAATGATAACAAAACAAAATATTCTTTTGGCTAATTCCAAACAGTTTTATTCAGCTGATTTTTACCATGAAGGCCAAGTCTCTAAGGCAATAAAAAAATCTTGGTAGAAAACAGAAGATATTAACATGTACAATATTTACTGGATAGAAGAAGAAAGTGCAGGAAGGGACCACACTGCCTATGCATATATTAAGGCGTTGCAGGGGAGGAAGGGAGGGAGGGAGGAGACAGAGGTAGTGGAGGAGGAAAGGGAGGAGGAAATAAAGTGAAAAGAGAAGATAAAACTAATAGGGACAAGTGTCTCGGTCAAGACAGACTATTATTTGAATACTTTCTTCTTATAATTTTTTTTTTTTTTTTTTTAGGGGGGACGGGACCTGGGAAGAGGCTTAACTACAAGAACCTCCTCACAATTAAACAAAAACATCCAGAGTAAAAAAAGAACAAAAAATATACTAATAACATCACTATTTGCGTATACTATCAGTATAATAAGGCATTCATTGTTTGATAAATTCTTTTTAACGTTACCCAAAACAAAACATCTGAAGTGCTAGACAGTTGCGCGTGAGAAGAACGGGAACAAGTGACAAATGTTCCCGGGAATTCTGAATATGAAAGGGAGGGAAACAAGGGACACACGAGAGGGCGTAGAGAGGATGAAGGAGGGGAGAGAAAGGATAAAAGGAAACACTAAATGAAAAGAGAATAGGAAGAGGAAGCATATCAACGGCTAAGTCCGAGGAAAGAAAAATGAAACAATGAAGAGAAAAGGAAAGAGAAATGAAACAATGAAGAGAAAAGGAAAGAGAAATGAAACAATGAAGAGAAAAGGAAAGAGAAATGAAACAATGAAGAAAAGAGGAAAGAGAAATGAAACAATGAAGAGAAAAGGAAAGAGAAATGAAACAATGAAGAGAAACGAAAAGAGAAATGAAACAATGAAGGGAAAAGGAAAGAGAAATGAAACAATGAAGGGAAAAGGAAAGAGAAATGAAACAATGAAGAGAAAAGGAAAGAGAAATGAAACAATGAAGAGTAAAGGAAAGAGAAATGAAACAATGAAGAGAAAAGGAAAGAGAAATGAAACAATGAAGAGAAAAGGAAAGAGAAATGAAACTATGAAGAGAAACGAAAAGAGAAATGAAACAATGAAGAGAAAAGGAAAGAGAAATGAAACAATGAAGAGAAAAGGAAAGAGAAATGAAACAATGAAGAAAAGAGGAAAGAGAAATGAATCAATGAAATGAAAAGGAAAGAGAAATGAAACAATGAAGAGAAAAGGAAAGAGAAATGAAACAATGAAGAGAAAGGGTAAGAGAAATGAAACAATGAAGAGAAAAGGAAAGAGAAATGAAACAATGAAGAGAAAAGGAAAGAGAAATTAAACAATGAAGAGTAAAGGGGAAAAAAAGAAAGGAGAGGTATCAAAACGATCCATAATTGGTTAGTTTATGTAATTTTTTCTTCTCACCTCATACAAAAAAAGAAATAAATAAAGGCATGTATATACACATTTTCTTATTCTTTCTTTTACACATTCCCTTCAAAAACTTCCGTGCATTGGACAAGAATCTGCAGAATACACAAAGGTACGTTCAGCTACTCTAGAAAAGCTCGTTAGGAAATATTCAAATTACGCAGGTCCAGGACATTAGCCAAATGCAACAACCACACCACACCACACAGAAACAGACACAATAGAGAACGTGCTAAAGAAAATTCACCAGAGTGTAGAAAGCTTGTGAGGAAGACTCGGAAAGGTATATTGGTCCTACATCAAGGGCCCAATTAGGTGGAGGAGATGCGGACTACATGCAATGATAATGTGAGTAAACATGAACAGGAGGTAAGAGATCCTAAGTTGAGAGTGGTCTGAGTTAAGAAAGAGGCTCAAAGTACCCCACCGGTTTTCTCAGATCCCAGTGGCGCGATTCCGCTAGGTGGGGTTGGTCTTTATTTATCTAACTAATTAACTTATATGTTTATACGTTTATTTTGATCATTTGTTTATTTATTTCTTTACATGTTTATTGTTTTTTTTTTCAATGTTCATTAGTTTTTTATTTACGTGATAGATTAGATATTAGGTCGTTTCTTAATATGTTTATTTTGATTGCTTAATCGTTTGTTTTATTTTTCTGTTTATAGATTTGGTTATATAGTCATTTATGGATATGTTTTTATTTCTATTTTTATTTATTTGATCTTATGCGATCCTTTTCAGTCGTTATATATATATATATATAATATATATATATATATATATATATATATATATATATATATATGTATATGTGTGTGTATGGGTTTATATATATGTATATGTATATATATATATGTATATATATACATATATATATGTATATGTATACATATATATATATATATATGTATATATATACATATACTGTATATATTTTCTTTCATATTTATTTTCTTCTTATTTTCGAATGTGATGATTTATTCAGTGTTTATTATATCCTACAAGATATTTTCTTTATATCCTAGAATTGTCTTAGGATCTCTTGGGAGTGTTCCGATAACTCCGCCGTAGAGCCATCATTGCCAGACCTGGATTTCGGTTCGCTCAAGCCTTCTTCAGTGGCGTTGGTGTTTGTCTTCTCGGTCGTTAATGTGTTCCTCTATGGAGGTAAGAGTAAGAATGATTCTCTGCGAGGTTGGGTTAGTTTATATACTAATTTAGTGAGGACACTGGCGTACGTTCTCACCAGGGCCTTCGTATTGGCTGGAGTAGGGGGTGAGCATATGAGTTGGGGCGGCACATTTACGAAAGCAGCAATTTTAGTCTCGACATGTCACCCACAAGACTGAAAAAATATTTAGAATATATACAAGACGCGGGCTTCGCCCTCCCCGGCTTCGCCGGGGGCTTGGCTGCGTTCTAATCCCTGGTTTTCCTCTTCGGCCTCGGGGCGGAACCCCAACACGGGATCCCCAGCACGAAGAAGAACGCGAAGAAGAACACGAAGAAGAACGCGAGGAAGAATGCGAGGAATAAGAACGCGAAGAAGAACGCAAAGAAAAACGCGAAGAAGAACTCGAAGTAGAATGCGAAGAAGAACGCGAAGAAGAACGCGAGGAAGAAGAACGCGAAGAAGAAAGCGAAGAAGAACGCGAAGAAGAACGCGAAGAAGAACGCGAAGATGAACGCGAAGAAGAATGCGAAGAAGAACGCGAAGAAGAACGCGAAGAAAAACGCGAAGAAGAACACGAGGAAGAAGAAGAAGAAGAAGAAGAAGAAGAAGAAGAAGAAGAAGAAGAAGAAGAAGAAGAAGAAGAAGAAGAAGAAGAAGAAGAAGAAGAAGAAGAAGAAGAAGAAGAAGAAGAAGAAGAAGAAGAAGAAGAAGAAGAAGAAGAAGAAGAAGAAGAAGAAGAAGAAGAAGAAGAAGAAGAAGAAGAAGAAGAAGAAGAAGAAGAAGAAGAAGAAGAAGAAGAAGAAGAAGAAGAAT
>NC_134789.1:65577133-65582133 GCF_046742065.1 Oratosquilla oratoria
TCATCGACCACCCTATTTGTAAACCAATTCTTGCCTATTTCCTTCTTAAATCTAAATTTGTCCAGTTTATACCCATTACTGCGAGTCCTGCCTGTTGTTTTATTATGATGACCTTGTTTGCATCACCCTTGTTATAGCCTTTGATCCACTTGAACACTTCTATTAGATCACCCCGCACTCTGCGTCTTTCAAGAGAGTGTAAGTTTAGGTGCCTAAGCCTCTCTTCGTAAGGCAAATTTCCGAGTCCTTGTATCATTTTGGTCATTCTTCTCTGTACTGATTCTAGTGAATTTATGTCCATTCTGTAGGACGGAGACCAAAACTGTACCGCATAGTCAAGGATGGGTCTAACTATCGTCCTGGTTTTAAGGTCCGGACTCACCAGAACTCCCAAGTCCCTCTCGCACTCAGATTTTTCTAAAAACGTGTCATCTAAGTTGTATCTATTTTTGGGGTTGTGTAGCCCTACGTTTAACACGCTACACTTAGAGATATTGAAGTTCATTTGCCATTTCACCGACCATGTTAACAGTTTATTAAGATCATCCTGCAGAATCTGGGCGTCTTCTCCTGACCTAATTAGGCGTCCTATTTTAGTGTCGTCTGCAAACTTACTAACATCACTATTTAACCCATCGTCTAAGTCGTTTATATACATAATAAACAATAAGGGACCCAAAACCGAGCCCTGGGGGACCCCGCTAGTAACATTGCCCCACCTAGATTTTATTCCATTTATGGTGACCCGCTGTTTTCTGTTACTAATCCAAGCTCTAATCCATTCTAACACTTTTCCTCCTATGCCATGGGCTTTGATTTTATTTAGTAGTCTCTGGTGTGGCACTTTGTCGAACGCTTTGCTAAAGTCAAGGTAAATAACATCGTAATTTTCATTGTTGTCTGACGCCTTATATACCTTAGTGTAAAAGGATAGAAGATTAGTCACGCATGACTTACCTTTGGAGAAACCATGCTGTGAATCACGAATTAAATTATGCCCTTCAATGTGTTCTCTGAGTCTATTTACTATTATTGATTCAAGCATTTTTCCTATAACCGATGTCAAACTGATTGGCCTGTAGTTGCATATGGTCGATCTATCTCCCTTCTTAAAAACAGGAACAACGTTTGCCTGCCTCCAAGCAGTTGGAACAGAACCAGTGTCTACCGATTTATTGAATATTTCAGTTAACTGGTCGCAGATTTCAAATTTACACTCTTTAAGCATTCTTGGAAAAATTTCGTCCGGACCCGGAGATTTTGTAGCTTTAAGTCTGTCAATCTGCTTGATAACTTCTTCTTTACTAATGCTGATATTAGTTAAGCTATTTTCTTCATCCCCTCTGAAAATCGGATCGCAGTCAGGTACTTTATCTAACCTCTCATTAGTAAACACCGATAGAAAATAATTGTTAAACTCCTCACTCATTTTTTCTTCCGATTATATCATGACATTTTCATTGTTTTTAATTGGTCCTATTCTTTCTTTATTTTTTGTTCTATAGAGGTGAAAGAAACCCTTTGGGTTGGATTTTGCTTGACTGGCAACCTTGATTTCATAATTACGTTTCGCTGAACGTGTATTCCTTTTAACCAGCTTTGCCATTTCGTTATATCTTGGTCTAAGGTGTGATTCCCCGTTTTTTATTTTTACGTAAAGTCCTCTTTTAATTCCGATCTCATGTTTCAATCTGTCCGTCATCCATTTGGGAGTATTACTATTTTTCCGTATTGACTTTAGGGGGATAAATGTGTTTTGTGCATTAATAATTAGATCTGCCAGATTGCTATACATCTCATCCAAAGTACTGACCTGATTTTTGGGCCGTCGCCCCGAATCGACCTGACCCAAGGCACGCGCATCACTCTCTTTGACCCAGACCTGACCTAAGGTATGCGTATTTCTCTCCTTGACCCAGACCTGACCCAAGGTACGCGTATCCTCCTTGACCCACTTCTGACTATCAGCCCCGCAACGAGAATCAAGAATGTTTGAAACGTCCGGATTGTTTTTCGTATTCAATTTCAAATAGGTTTTTATATTGTCAAAGTTTGCTTTCCTGAAGTCTGGTACTTGAACGTTATTTGTACTTTTTTATTTTTTCCCAAATAATATTAAATCTTATTTCTTGATGATCGCTAAAGCCTAGACTATCGCCCACTATTATGCTGCTAATTTGGTGCTCATTATTTGTTAGAATTAAGTCCAGGGTATTTTGTCCCCTCGTAGGATCGGTAATCATTTGTTTTAGGAAATTATCCTGCACCACATCTAAGAATATTTTCGCTTCCTGATCTATTAAAATTTCCCAGTCAATGTTTCTATAATTAAAATCTCCCATGATCACAACGCTTTTGTACTGGAACGCTCTGCGAATTTCATGAATCAGGGGATCAGCCTGCTCAATGCTGTGGTTAGGAGTCTATACAAGACGCCAATAATAAATTTCTTATTCTTGCCTATAATCTCTACCCAAATAGATTCCGTACATTCCCCTTCCTTAATCAAATTGTTGATAATACATTTTATTGTATTTTTAGCGAAAAGTGCTGCACCTCCCCCATTCTTGCCAACCCTATCATTGTGAAAAAACTTACATCCTTCTATTTCGATTTCCGGAAGGAAATGTTTATCAGCCATTTTGATCCAGGATTCAGTAATAGCTATAATATTGAAATTATCTACACATACTTTACCTCGCAGCATAAAGTGAACATTATATAGCAATATAATCGGGTCCCCGGTGGCATTTTGTAAGCATTTAGGGGGAGAGCAAGGTTGTGCAACTCCTTTACCTTCTTGACTTCGGGTATTATGTAAATACATAAACTATAAAAATATAACACTCGTCGTCTACCTTCCCTTTCTACCCACTTGTCTACCAGCCTCTTACAGGGCTCGGCAGCTACCACTTTACAGGGCTCACTGGAAATACACTCTTGAAAAATACCCTATACAAGGAGCTAACTGTTAAATCTATTTTGGCAAAAACTGGCTAAACAAGGTAAAAAGTATTATCCTTTAATGGATGTTGTCATCAAAACATATGGCACACATAACAAAGAAATAAGCAACCCCTCCAAAATGCACAAATGTCTGTAACATTTATGATACAGATATAAATTGGATGCAATAAAATGAGCAGCAAAACTCACTGCTACCAAAGTCTTAAGATGTCATAATTTACCAATAACAAAATCATGAAAAATTGTCAATTAGTATTAAGAACAGCAACAATTATGATAAGACATAATTAGGATAGTTGTGTTCAATGGAGAATGTTTTCACATTTTCAAAGATGGTGAAATGTATATATGTTAGGTATGTTACAACAGTTATATATACAGTATTAAATATGTTAGTAACAGTATTAGATATGTTAGTCTCGGCATAATTTTACTTATGTTTTACACTCGTTTCGTTTTTGTCTAGGACACATACCAGTAAAACTGCATAAGAATTTTCAATGGTTCACAAAAAAGAAATATATTGTTCAATACTTATTAGGACTGTCCTTATATATTGGCAAGGTTCCAAGTTTTCATAACTAACCAAAGCTCCAGGTAGCACATCTGTCCGATACAAAAAACGTCGCAGTAGTTCTGGTCTCCTATCTAAGGCATGTACCATACATCTCAACAACATTAACAATATCTGTAAATATTATCAAGAGTAAGACGTAGTTCACGAATGATGCTATAAAGATATTCCTGATATCCCTCTGGACTTAGGGTTTCTTTAAGATTAATACATTGTATATCTTTCCCCTCAGTGTCACATCTATCATCATCATCATCAAATTTTATCATAGTTTTCTTTATCTCATTTGCGTATCTAATTAATATTTCACTAGTTTCTAAGTGTAAGATCTTGTATTTATTTCCACCTCCAAACTCAATTATTCTATATGGACCGGAATACCTCGGTAAAGGTTTATTATGGGTTGTATGTACTTTGACTGTGACTAAATCTCCTATTTGTAATTCTATTTTATGTGCTATTTTGTGTTGTTTCTTTTTTATCTCTTGTGTATACATTTTTATGTATTCCCTAACTCTTTGATGTATAGCTTAAAATGCTTGTATCTTATTTGAGATGTAATAATCTTTGATATATGCAAGTTTTCGCTCTACAATCAAGATTTCATACGGGAGAATTTTTCTTACTCAAAAATAATAAAATGGGGTGTTAGTCCCGTAGCTGTGTTAATTCGATTGTTTGGGGATACATTCAACACAAGGAATCCAAGTACCCTAAGTTATATTATGTGAGCTCATGAAACCTCTAAGACATGTAATAATTTTCTTATTCAATCTCTCTACAACTCCATTGCTCTGAGGATGATTCACTAGTGCATTGACTTTATGAATCTTAACCTACATAATTCTTCCGAGATTTTGTTATTAAACTCAGTACCATTGTCAGAAACGAAAATCTTAGGTGTAGTGAAATCATCTATGTGAACTCTTCCCCAAGGTTTCTGCGGGATGAGATATAATAACATAGGAGCAAGTTTAGGTATATTTCCTTTCATCTTAGTATATTTAAAACAGTTTTTTTCTCCTCTCATGAGTGTGAACTATAACTACTATCATGAAGTAACTTTAATACCTCTTGTACAAGAGTTTGTGGTATTTTCAACTAATTCACTAGGAGCATAGAAATATCTTTCCTACTTACAACTGTTTTTTTTTTCTATAAAAAAGTCTATTAGTCAAATGAAATTCCTCTATCTTATACCGTTTTTGTAGTTTTGGAGGATTACCTCTTGGGTTCATCAAATACTGGGCTACTTTTTCTCAAGTCTTATCTTTTCTTTGTTCCCTTATTATCATTTCCTCATCTAATGTTACTAGCTCATCTATACTACAGACATAATTGATCAACCCTGTCGTTGGTTGGCTAATATTTCTAGATAGTGCATCTGCTGTAACATTCTTTCTACCCGGAATATATTCAAACCTAACCTCGTAGCACTGAAATGTAATGTAAAAAACCA
>NC_134789.1:65597133-65602133 GCF_046742065.1 Oratosquilla oratoria
ACCTTTTTAACTCTAACATTTCCAGAATTTCTTTTAGATAATTGCAAACAGCAGGCCGCTAAAATTTGGGAAAGCCGTAGGCAGCTGGACAGCACAACAAGACGTCTCGTGTTGCCAACCAGCGACGTTGCCACCAACCTGACACATCTTTTAAGAACCACCAACTTGGAAGTAGTGTGCCAGACAAGCAGAACGATAAAATACATCACGAAAACAAAAATACACAACAACCAGACACCAGGCACCAAAGCCGGTATTTATCATATTCCGTGTTCAGGATGTGATAAAGTTTACATCGGAGAAACGTCACGCGACCTGAATACACGAATACGTGAACACCGTTACGACGTCAGGCATGATGTCACCACTAATGCATGTGTGACACATAGAAACAAGGAAAACCATCTTATGGACTGGAAGAATGCAGAGCTGCTGATACGAGAACCAGACAAAATCCGCAGGAAGTGTTTAGAAGCAGCGATCATTCAAGGAACGAACACTATTGAACAAAACAGGGGCATGTTTAACATCTCGCCCCACATAATTCCCCTAATACCCATGGCCAGCAAAATTTTAAAATATTTAAACCACACTTTGTGAACATTTCGCCTTCGGACGTTTGGGCCAGCATTTTCAGCCTTTCCCAGTGTTCAGTCCCCCTCCTCTCCTCCTCCTCCTCTCCTCCTCCTCCTCTCCTCCTCCTCCTCCTCCTCCTCCTCCTCTTCCTTCCCCCCTTCTTCTTTTCTCTCCCCGTTCCCTCCTTTCCCCTTATTTAATCTCAAGCATATGTATCTCAACTTGTACTTGAAAAACCTGTAATAAGCGAAAAGTCGTACAAATAAAGGCTCCGTCCTCATATAGTGTCTAAAGGTAGGTGCACACTTGTCCGCATCGTACGGACGGCACGCATCGTACGCATCGGATTTTAGTATTCTTTACATTATTTCAAATGGGTCTGCGCGCATTTGACCGCATCGTACGCATCGGACATCGGCAATGCCGACGAGGATCCCCGAAAGAGCATTCAATCCGATGCGTACGAACGATGCGGATGGCCTCTACGGCATTTGCCGGCAAATGTGCGACCCCATCGTCAGTTGCAGCCAGAGCGCCGTCGCGGTCGGATGCAAACCTTCTTCTTCGGTATTTATTTTATTTTTTTCTGTTTGCATAGCTATGCTTTGCTTGTACATAATATATAATGTTATATTAACTCACTGACTGTTTTTAGATATGTTCCTAAATTTTTATCCTATCTACCTGGTAAATTACCTACTCGAACCTATATTGACCTCCTTTACCTTTTCTATCACATTTCACATTGTTGTGAATCCATTTTTTCCTTTTTTTAACTTTCTGTTCTTCTTCTTCTGCCAGCAAACAGCTAACCACTACAATTTCTTCCTATTCACTATCACTGTTCAACATTTTCACAACTTTATACACTAGAAAGATATGGAGTATGTCCTTCCAGAGAGAGCTCAGCTTCACAACTGCGGATGGTGAATGGTCCAATGCCAACAATGTGCGCAGAAAATCCGATCCGTCCGATGCGTGCCGTCCGAACGATGCGGACCAATGTGCGCAGACCCCAAAAACAATCCGCTGAGTACGATGCGTGCCGTCCGTACGATGCGGACAAGTGTGCGCCTACCTTAACTCGTCAATCTTGTCAGCAACTGCCACTTTCATGAAAAAAAAAGAATATATATATATGCATATATACATATAAATATATACATATATGTATACATATATACATATATATATATATATACATATACACACACATATACACATACATATATATATATATATATATATATATATATATATTGCTATAGTTGGGCAGCAGATCCTCTTTTAGGCAAATGTCATTAAAATTTGCTGCAGCCTCTGCGTTCACGAGTTTTTTGCTGACATATATATATATAAATATATATATATATATTTATATATATATATATATATATATATATATATATATATATATATGCAGAAAAAAAACACTGGGAAATAAGAAGCTTAGTCCGAACGTTTTCGTCTATTTAAGACATTATCAAGGAATACACAGTTACAGAGACATAGGTGGAAATAAATATGTCTCTGTAACTGTGTATTCCTTGATAATGTCTTAAATAGACGAAAACGTTCGAACTAAGCTTCTTATTTCCCAGTGTTTTTTCTGCATATCATTTTCACGTGTGCCTTGTGAATTACTGCAATATATATATATATATATATATATATATATATATATATATATATATATACATATATATACTTATATATATATACATATATATATATATATATACATATATATACTTATATATATACATATATATACTTATATATATACATATATATGTATGTATATATATATATATATATATATATATATACATGTATATGTATATACAATAATAAGTAACAAAATTATATAACAAATTGATTAAGTGAATCAACAGATATAGATGACATTACTGCGACCAAAATCCCATGAGACATTTGAACCCAGCAAGATATTATTGTAGAGTGTCATGATGTTGTTTGATTATTCTGTTAATGATGAAATTATCTAGTTATACAAACCTAAACTCAAATTAATATTATCATCAAAATTGCTTTTGATAAAACCATGTTTGATTATATTCATTTTTAAGGCAGAATTACAAACAAAATATTTTTGTACATTGTCCCAGTTTTACTAGTTTAATTTTCTTATAAATTATCAAAATGGTTTGTGGCCATATTGGGTCCTATACCTGGATCTATTTCTCATTCTCATATAAAAACAATGTAGATTTAATCAATGAAATTAAAGGTCTTGTCTTCACTTTTGATTTTTAAGTTATTTTGATATCAATTCGTTATTAACCTTAATCCTTGTATTTGACTTTCTTAAGTTCCTTAAAGAAGAATTTAAATCCCTTGACTTGCCACTCCCTGCAGATACTATTAATATATTGATTAAGCTCTGTGTGGCTCATTCTAAGTTTGTTTTGAATTAAGAATTCTATATTCAACATTTTTGTATAACTAAAGGGAACCCTTTATCTCCAGTATTAAGCAATTTGCATGAGGAGTTTTTTGGAAAAAGAGGGTTACCTTTTACTCTCTCCAGTAACGTCATTTAATATCGGTATGTCCATGGCATTCTATATATTTGGCCCATTGATCTTAACTTGAATCATTTTCTTATCGAATTAAATGGTTTAGTACCAATTATTACATTTAAAACGGAGGTAAAACAAGACAACAACTTAACCTTTTTGGATGTTATCATACACAATAGAGACAGATATCTTGATATTGACATTTTTAGGAAATCTACCAATGTGGATAGGAGGTAAAGAGAACACGGGATGAGGGAAATACTTTTATTCCGGACTAGTTTCGCCTGAGTGGCTTCTTCAGAGAATTCTGAATTCTGAATTCCTAGGAAAGACCACCCGCTTGCGCGGGATCGGTTTCTGTGGGAGGGGAAGAATGTCTGTAAGAAAATGAAAAGATAATAGCGTATAAAAGAGGGCTATTGCCACCGGGCGAATTAGCGAGCGATTTGGGGCAGTTGGTGGTCGTGGCTTGGGAGAAATGGACTGGGAGCTTGGACGGCGGCACCGAATTAGTTTGAAGTCAAGTTGGTCAATATATATGTCATAACAGAGGAACGTGGTAATGTGTCAGGTTGGTCCCCCACTCGACGTCATCGGTCGGTGTGACGAGTTATCGCAGCGGGTGGACCAATTATCCGACTGTTGGTCGTCGCGTGGCTGAAATGTCCGTCTGGATTAGAGGCTCTGTGTATATTGTTCATGATGACAAAGCGTGCTGCTGCTTCAGCCCATATTAAATCCCTAGTCCTTTTATTGATGTTATCATGGATGTTGATAAAAACGGACCCCTTCGCCTTTCTTTCTTGTCGTGTGATGTTATCCATAAGAACTTTTACCTTGTCCCATTTCGGTAGATGGCCTCGTTCGCCGATATGGTTAACTATCGCACTGCTAACACTGTGGTGTCTAACATCTGCTTGTTATTCTTTTATTCTTGTGCCTAAGCCCCTGTTAGTTTCATCGATGTATTTCCTATCACATCCACCACACGGGATTTCATATACTACGCTGTTTTTATATAAGGTTGGGTCTTGTTTCTTGATTATAAGGTCCTTCACTTTCATACTTGTGGAAGTCGCAAGACGAATGTTGGAGGACGATAAGATTTGTTCTAGGTCTCTCGTTAGAATGGAATTTGGGACCACCCAATACTTAGTGTTGGATTTTTCTCTTTTGTTGCGTAGTATATTACGGGCCTTCTCCTCCAGGGTGCAAAGTAATCCTTTGGGGTATTTGAGTCCTTCAAAAGTGTTTTTTATAATTTCTATTTCATCAGCTAAAAATTCGTCACCGCAAATACGCAACTCTCTCAAGAACACACACACATACACACACACACACACACACACACACACACACACACACACACACACACACACACACACACACACACACACACACACACACACACACACACACACACACACACACACACACACACACACACACACACACACACACACACACACATATATATATATATATATATATATATATATATATATATATATATAAACACACACAAAGAGAGAGAGACAGAGAGAGAGAGTGAGAGAAACAGAGAGACAAGAGACAGAGAGACAGAGAGACGCCCTTATCCTATTTCGTTCCCTGTCCTCCCACGGACCATGACGGGAGTACCGTCCCGTGGGGGCTTCCATGCCCCAGTCCCCAGCTGTCCCTGGTCCTTTCCCGCCAGTGGCAAGACGGTTTCTATACAAGATACCCCAGCTGTAACGACGCAGACCCAGCTGCAAAATATTTGTCTTCAAGTCCCGGAGGCTGAATATATCAGTATTTGTGTTTTAGCCATTTAGAGGTGATCTATTTAGAATGCACCTGCTTGCTTTTCTGGTGAATTTTACGTGATTTGAATGTACT
>NC_134789.1:65607133-65612133 GCF_046742065.1 Oratosquilla oratoria
TCTTTAATTTTGTACAGTCGTTCACATATGACTACAGAGACACAGACCCATATATACATATATATACGTATATATATATATATATATATATATATATATATATATATATATATATATATATATATATATTTATATATATATTTATATACTTTATATATATATATATATATATATATATATATATATATATATATATATATGAGAGAGAGAGTATTCGCTAGTAACAGCGACATCAGTCCGAACCCACTGGTTTCGGCCACCCGTAAGATCACCTTCACAGAGCCTTACCCACTACACCAACAGAGACTTAAAAGCCTTGAAACCTGGAATCGAACTGATTCCCGAGGATAGGAAAAATCACTAATCTGCGACCCAATTCCTGTTTTACATAAGGCCCAAGTCCACCAGTTGGCAAGGGGTAAGGATCGGAACGAATCCCTTTCACGCTTTTCGCCATTGTAACGGTTGGCCGAAAGTAGTGTGTTCGAATCCTGCATGCGACTGTCATAAAATTATCGGATTGATGTTGCTGTTACTAGCGAATTTCTCTCATAGTATGTATGTATGTATGTATGTACGTATGTATGTATATATGTATGTATGTATGTATGTATGTATGTATGTATGTATGTATGTATGTATGTATGTATGTATGTATGTATGTATGTATGTATGTATGTATGTATGTATGTATGTATGTATGTATGTATGTATGTATGCATGTATGAATGTATGTATGTATGTATGTATGTATGTATGTATGTATGTATGTATGTATGTATGTATGTATGTATGTATGTATGAATGTATGAATGTATATATTATGGTTATAAACTTATGTACATGAAAGTTGTACATTTTTAAGTTATGTGCACGTAAAACAACTACACATATTCATCTTGCTACTACATCTATGAAAGTCATGTTTCTAGGACTTGTAGATTTGGTTCCAGATGATATTCCATTCCTGCTACAGTCTCATTAAAAATTTTCCCCTGAGAAATTCTTCTCCAGTTACCTAAGGTTTCTGTCTATTTCGCAGCGTTCAACTTTAGGGAAAAATGTACACACACACACTTACACACAAATACACACACACACACGCACACACACGCACACACATACACACGCACACACATACATACACACACACACACACACACACACACACACACACACACACACACACACACACACACACACACACACACACACACACACACACACACACACACACACACACACACACACACACACACACACACACACACACACACACACACACACACACACACATGCACATACGCACGCACACACACACACACACACACACACACACACACACACACACACACACACACACACACACACACACACACACACACACACACACACACACACACACACACACACACACACACACACACACACACACACACACACACACACACACACACACATATATATATATATATATATATATACATATATATATATATATATATATATATATATATATATATATATATATATATATACATATACAGAGAGGAGCTGTAACCGATGCTAAGACCATTTGTGAATATATAGCCAGTTATGGTAGTTGGAAATTAAGAGACAAGAACCCACGAGCGTTGTTCTTTACCTGTATACTACAATTACGTGCAAGCAGAAAGGTAAACACAAATACACAGAAACACACACGAGAAAGACAGAGGGAGCGAGTGAGCTTGTAAAAAAATATTTAATAATAATCATAGAAATATATTTCCAATCAAACCCCGAATAACATGCCGCAAGTATCAACATTTGGTCTCTCAATCTGACACAGAATTAAACATGAGCACCCATCGAGTCAATCTGAAAACAGCAAGGAAATTGACAACAATATAAAACAATAAGCCTTCAGATAACACCAGTGATGTTACTGAATCTGGGGAATAGTGACTCATTAAATTTTGATAAATTTAATATTTGATCTCGAGGTTCTGTGCCATAGAGTTTTCAAAAGTCAACCACTGACCCTACGCAACACCCGCTCTATTCCCAAGCTGCCCAGAGGGCAACACTTCCGTTTTTAACCCCAAAAGATGATTGGGGAACTCGTCCACTTTTAAAGAGATTCGTTCTATCCAACGCATGAAGATAGTGTTTACATTTCCTTTAATTTGGATGTTTTTTTTGCAGGGAAAACATGCTTAACCAAAAGAAATGGGCCTTTTGATAATAACAATACGACTACAACTCCTACTGCTATTTATGATAATAATGATAGTAGTAATAACAATCTATCTATATATCTACATACCAAAAGCTTTTTCTCCTTTATAAGAAATGTAGACTAGTCAGAGCCAGGTAACTATCCTCACCCAATCAACTCCCCTCCTCCACCCTTTGAACACGTCCCATCTCAGCTGCTCATGAATGATAGATCATTCCTGCATCGGCCAACTACACCGGGTCAAACGCAATGCAGCAAGACACAGTATTTCAACAGCAAGGCCGTTTAACTTAATCGACGACCTACTATATCCGTACCCTCATGCAGATAGAGAGAAGACGAGGAGAAATCTCTTTGGACGGAGACAAAATATCATTCAAAAATAAGCACTCCCTACCTCACATCCCCCATCTCTCCCATCTTTGAAAACCAGTATCATCCATACACGATCATTCTCCACACAATTCTACATCCGGCCTTATATATTCCATACTCAAAAGACACTCCTCTCTTCCTCAACGCCCCCTTCACCACATCCAATTATGATGATGATGGTGATGATGATGATGATGATGATGATGATGATGATGATGATGATGATGATGATGATGATGATGATGATGATGATGATGATGATGATGATGATGATGATGATGATGATGATGATGATGATGATGATGATGATGATGATGATGATGATGATGATGATGATGATGATGATGATGATGATGATGATGATGATGATGATGATGATGATGATGATGATGATGATGATGGTGATGATGATGATGATGATGATGATGATGTGTGGTATGAGTAGAACGCGTGACTATTTCTATGGTAAGCGTCTCGCGTTGGGTCACGTGCTCCCGCGTCAAATTGGCGGGGGACGCGACCTAGCGTGACCATTGTTCTCTGCGGCGCGTCGTCACGTGACCCAGGTGCGCGTCATCACGTGACCCAGATGCTAGCATCTGATTGGATGACGCGCTAGGCTGACCCAGCAGGGCGACTAGCCCGCGACCGGACAATACGCAGATTTCTCTGACTACGCTACCAGGCGGTCGTGGTCAAGCAAGTGCTGGTTACAGGACACAAAGAGTAAGTGTGATATTCTATTCACAGTGCCGATTAGTTCTCTCCCCCATCAGCCTCCGATACACATTTCATATTCTGTGGTACAAATAAAGAGCCAACACACTCTACGTGTTTTAGTCACTGAGCCTAACCATTCGGACACTTTACCATAGTGGTGGCAAGCGGTGGTTAGAGTTTGACTAACTCGTGTACACGTACCCATTCCTATTACTCAGTGAATATACATACAAATTACAAAGTCCACACTCTCCAAATACTCAGTGCACATACAGGAGTGCTAGCTAGAGCTAGGCCGGTTATTTCATTGCCATGTCGAGGCGTACGGGCGTACCCGTCAGCCACCAGGCAAGGGCACTGCAGGCGGCTGCAGATGTCCCAATATTCATATCATCGGGTATTAACCATCATCCCACTACCAATCTGCCTGCTTGCACGGACGCGCAATCATGGCTCGCCCTGTTAGATGAAAGGTGGTCCTCCGAGATCCCGGAGGCAGATACAATCGCCGTCACTCAGCAGAAAACTGCCGGTGATGCCGCGATTGCCGCTCGGTTAACCAAAAGTGGGCATCCTGATGATTGGAACGCGTTCAAACTAGCGTTCCGCACTTTTCTCTACGCGCCCGCGTCGGCTGGCGCTTTAGCTGATCGTTTGGCGGAAGCAACTATGCATCCAGCCGAAACACTCACTTCATTCGCGCTTCGTCTGGCCGACATGGTCTCGGCCTACATGGTGTATCACCCAGAGCCCGATGAGTGGGCTAATTTTACTGCGGTAACCCGCATTAAACGGGCTATGCCCTCTCAATTCGGCACCACCCTCACCTCAGACCAGCAAGCGTCCATTGTTGCCATTCTCCATGCAGCCATTGAATATGCCCATCGGCATCCTTGTTCAGTTAAGACGGTCTACGCTGGCGGTGCCGATTCCCCTATGGCTTTGTACCCAGCCGCACCTGCCGTGACCCACCAATACCCAGCCACAGACGTCTTTTCCCACTCAACTTCACAATCACATAACATTTCCACTGTACACAGAGTCCCAGGCTCTTCCTCTCCTCGCAATCTGCGAGAGTCAGAGACACCCTCTCGCTATTCGCAAGAGGTGGAGGTGCGCCCTCGCCATGAGCGAGAGATCGCAACGCGCCCTCACGAGGAAGCCATGCACTCGACTCACAGACATGGGGGACAAAGGAACACGTGGAAGCGTCCCCGGGGCCGTGGTAATCGCAATAGGTGGCGTCCATACTGCGCCCATTGCAAGAAAGCAGGACACGCGACTGATGTGTGTTATCATAGAACACGCGGTCGACCTACCACGTGTTGCAAGTCTTGCGGGGGTGCAGGGCGAATTCGGGAGACTGAGTTTAGTGTCGGTCATGAGGCTCAGAGGGGTCTCGCAGCAAGTGGCTCGTCAAAAAAACGGCCAGCGCAGGAGTGTCCACAATCCAAGGTGACGGTTGAACAGCAGTCGGCAGTGACAATTGTTCACGTCGATTTAGCTAGCTCCCGTACGCCGAGTGGAAGCTTAGCCATGGTCGCAGTTACCTTGTTCGAGCCACACGCAAATCGGTCGATTTGTGCTCTCTTGGACACGGGAGCGGCGGTGTCTCTTATCCATAAGAGCATTTTGCCTACCGCCATGGAAGGCTCCCAGGTCGGTACCACTAGAATCATAGTGG
>NC_134789.1:65619633-65622133 GCF_046742065.1 Oratosquilla oratoria
ATATATAAAGGATTACAAAGGGGAAGCATGCCGAGAGGAGACCTTTTTGTCCATACCTAGGTCGGATGCGAAAAAAAAATAATAATGATGATGAATAAATAGATAGATAAATAAATGAATAAATAAACAAATGAATAAATAAAATCATAATAATGTAAATGATAAATAATATACATATTATATGCATAGGTATAGTTACATATTAAACAAACGGGTAAATGATAGTCATTACAGCATCTTGCTTAGGTGCTTATCTAAATAATTCTTTAAGGAAAGCAGATTCATATGTTTTAGTCAAATTTCGTATGATTTATTTTTCATATTTGGAATCAGTTTTCCGGCCGGCCGTTGTACTTTTTTTCAATCTGTCAATGTCTTTAATAAGATTCGGTGAGCATACGGAAACAGCATGCTACAAATTAGACGAACTAACGATTTACATAGCTTGTCAATGAGTGATAGAGTTTTGAAGTCAAAAGATCGCGCAATCAGTCCTAGAATCTTATTTCCTTTCTCAGAGGCTGATATACACTGCTTAGATGATTTAAGATCGTTACTGATAATTACGCCGATATCCTTTTTACTATCCACTTTTGTTAACGTTTTTCCAAATAACTTCTTATAGTATTTACTGTTATTTTTACCGATGTCCATCACCTTGCATTTCCTTGCGTTAAACTTCATTACCCAATTTTCAGACCACCCCACACACACAAACGCACACAAACACACACACACACACACACACACACACACACACACACACACACACACACACACACACACACACACACACACACACACACACACACACACACACACACACACACACACACACACACACACACACACACACACACACACACACACACACACACACACACACACACACATACACACACCCACACACACATATATATATATATATATATATGTATATATATATATATATATATGTATATTTTGTGGAGATTAATCTCTGGTAATAAAGAAATACTGAGTGACTTTGGCTCGTAGGTGTGATACTAAAGTCTCTAAAATGCTACCTTCATAGAATATTCTGTCATACAATATACGGGGCATATCAAGTACAATGTAATATAAGGAAGATGTATTCATCAATGTATTGAGTGTCTCTATTGCACAATCAATAACTTCTCTTTGGTCTCCTGTATGTCAATTCTATTTACATCTGAATTATTTCAATCTATTTGGTTCATTCAATTAATTATTCATCTATCTATCTATTCATTTGTTTATTTACCTATTTATCTATTTATTCATCTTTTTATTAATTAACTATTTGTTTATTCACCTATGTTGGGAGTAAGATAGTTATCTTTTTCTGTTAACTAATTCAAACAATCTTTTCTAAAATAAAATAAAAAATGGAAGGGACGACTAGTCTAAGTGATACAGTAAATGAAACGTGCGTCAATTAGGATTATTAAAAAAATCGCACATTCCTAGGTAGTACAGCTACTCTGCCACCCCCCGATGTCTACTTCGTGATGAACTCACTGGAGAGGAACTGGAAGACTGGGGTCAAATGCAGTTTTCTCTACAAAAATAAATAACAAAATTATTCAATCTCTCTTACCAAGAGCTTCACTTATTTTCAAGTACTGACCTTGCTATCTTCAAATTTGCCTCGCCCTTTCTATCGCTTCCTCTTTCTTCTTCCTCTTTTTTCTGAACCTCTAAAACCCCCTTCTCATCTTTCTTTTTTTCCATATCCTCCTATCCCTTTTCTTTTCTATAGTTCTTCTTCTAATCCTGGCTGTTCTTATCCTTGTCCTCTTCTTCCTCCTCCTCCTCCCTCCTATTCTATTATTTTTCTTCTTCCAACTTCTTAGTTGTAAGTCTTCTTTATCTTTATCAACTCGTTCATCCTCACCTTCTTCCACTTCTCCTTTTTTATTCTTTATCATCGTTTTTTTCCTTCCTTCCTTTGTAATCTTCTACATCATCCTTATCATCCTGATTCTTTTTAATCACGACTATGATGTGCACGTCACAGGCTCGTCCAGCTAAATCAAAATTTCTTAAAGAGAATCCAGAGACTCTTCCAGACATGAGTCCCCGTCTTGATGACCTTGTCTGAGATTCTGAGAGGTGAAGATGAGGAGTTTACGCCAGGAGGCGCTGCGTAGCTGCTTCCGAGTCAATCACCTTAGCCCTATTATGTGATTGGACCGGTAGGGGAGGTAACAGTCACTGCTTGGATTCGAAGAGTAGTGCGGGATTTGAACCTACAAGTAAACAAACGTGAGACCAGTACACTTCCGATTAGTCAACCAGCATAGAGGAGATGTCGTCTTATCTTATAGCTGCATTCTGGTGAATCTATTCAGATTCATCACTGTCTCATTATATTTACTTTGTAGCTGTAACTGAGTGATCCTCATATTCTGTGAACTGGCTTGAACATATTTTCTGTGTTTATTAATACTCAGAGTGAAAGAGAACAAGAAATACAGCTGTAACTTTTTTTTTATAA
>NC_134789.1:65627133-65632133 GCF_046742065.1 Oratosquilla oratoria
TTCTTTCTTTCCTTCTTTCCTTCTTTCTTTCTTCCTAGCAGATATTTATTTTCAAGCATAAACGGAAACTGAATGATTCAGGTACCTATATGGAGTGTCACTCAAATCTTCAGCCTATCGACTGCTAACTTATGCTTTCAGTATGACACACGGAGTCAGCATAAGATGCACGTGTCATGGGTGATGAGTATCTTCCATCTCCATTGCACTTAGACCCACCGATGCAGAACTGCAAGTTGATGTGATTATCCGGGCTATAACGGAGCAGCTGTTATGCAATTACAAAGAGTAGTTAAGGTGAACCCATTCCTCCCTCTGTGGATAATTGCCAATTACAGGCCGCTAACGACCCGAGCGAGTCACACTAACTCGCCCTCGCTTCACTCTACGTCGTTTTGCATCGCTTTGAGATGGTTTGCTTCGTTTTGCGTCGGATGGATCTACTATCCGTCAATTTCATTCGCTTGACATGGGGCTTGTTTTGGCATCCGTCGCTTTGCTTCTCTTTGCATTGATTTTCTTGTTTTTTGGGTCATTTTGTTTTATTTGGTTCGTTTCTTATTTTTTACCCATTTTGCGTCTCTTCGTTTCTTATTTTTTCGCCATTTTGCGTCTCTTCGTTTCTTCGTTTTCTTTGCTTTGCTTCTCCTCGCTTTGCTTCTCATCGCTTGGCTTCGCCTCGCTTGGCTTCCTTTAAACTTCTCTCCTCGCCGCTTCAGCTCGTTGCTTCGCATATCTTCGTTTGTCCTCTCTTTGCACCTTTCTGCTTGTCTTGTCTTCACTTTGCCCCTCTTTGCACCTTTTGGCTTTTCCTCGCTTTGCCCTTTTTGCTGAATTCCATCTCTGTCTTGTTTCCCATCCTGCCTTTCTGCTTCGCATCTTCTTCTTTGCCAATTCCGTTCCAGTCTACTTCTCTTCGTTCTCCCTTCAACTTCATTCGTTTTGCTTTTGCTACCCTCCACAACCCTCCATCTTTCCCTCCCCTCCTACTCCACGTTCTCCTCCTCCTCCTCCTCCTCTTCCTCCTCCTATTCGTCCTCCTCCTCCTATGCCTCCTCCTCCTCCTCCTCCTCCTCCTCCTATTCCTCCTTCTCCTCCTATTCCTCCTTCTCCTTCTTCTATGCCTCCTCCTCATTCTTTAGTATTTTCATTTGATATTTGCTTAGCTTGATTAGTGTAAATAATTGTTTTGTGTTCAATGTGACTACTTTACTAGGAAGCCAATTCTTTGCTCTTGATTTATGCAATAGATGAAGTTCTTCCCTGATTGAAATGACCTCATCCGTTCACGCGTCGAGACGATGTTCACTTGTTGCCGCGAGTGTGCTGCAACTTTGTCTTTGTGTCGAAGAAACACTTGTTGCGTGTGCAACAATTTCTTAAACTACTCTGATGACATCTGTGTGTTGGAAGTGTTGCAGTCTCCGTGACCATCGCCATGACATTGAGGCAAAGCGGAAGCTTTCTTTCCTCTTTGAAGAAGAATAAACAAAGAAGGGCTTCCTTAGTAATGACAGACACCCGTGGATTCAAGAGCAGAGTGAAAAAGTCAGATATACAACAGCTTTCCTATTCTTTAGACTCTCTCTGTGTAGTCGCTTCTAGCCTTAGTGTTGATGGTTTGAGGATGAAAGTGACATATGCAAGAATCTAAAGGAGCTCGTAACACTAAATTGCATATGTGGAATCCAGTAATGGAGGAGTTAGTGCACTTCAGACTATTTGCAAGAATCTCAAATCACCAGGCTCGTCACCCGGAAGGGGCGCGGGATACCTGCGTCAAGAATGAAAGAAAATAATAACAAATTTAGGAAACGTTCATAGAATTTTAATCACAATCGAGCTGCCTGGTTCTTCTGCGTACACCCACTTCATTTGTTAATAGGGTTTCATTCTTGTAGTTGGTCGACGTGGGTAGACTTGGTCGCTGCCTTGCTCTGCGCAGGTAGACCTTTCTTTGTGCGCGCACCATCCGGCGGACAAGGTTCATTAGAGACACTATGAACTCGGTTCGAGTACATAAACTGGTGTCATAACCGTGAACCACACACGCAACCTATGATGCTGCAAGTTTCTTTAGTATGCTGCATATGTTGCGTTCTTGGGCCATCACTATGACAGCTTGAAAGGTAATACACGCACACTCACGCACGCGCGCACGCACACACACACACACACACACACGCGCGCACGCACACACGCACGCACGCACACACACACACACACACACACACACACACACACACACACACACACACACACACACACGCACACGCACACGCACACACGCACACGCACACACGCACACGCACACACACACACGCGCACACACACACACACGCACACACGCACACGCACACACGCACACACACACACGCGCACACACACACACACACACACACACACACACACACACACACACACACACACTTATATATATATATATGCAAGTAGAATTTAATACGACAATTCAGAATGATTCAACTTCTAAAGATTTTCAATTCTTCTGATCATGATATTTTCTGCTGGGAGGTGAGTACGAACAAGATTTCCATAGTTCTCCATTTACTAGATAATCAAACTTTCGTCTTTAAAGACATATCTTCAGAGTTGATAAAGTGCTGTAATGTTAAACAAACACAAAATAATTAGTACAATTGAGACAAGAAAATAGTCATGTACTGTAAATAACAAAAATGAAAATTCATAGCAAATGCACAGATTAGTAAAATATACACGAGTGTCACTTACGTCTATGAAAGAAGTTTGATTGGTAGGTGATAGACAGGGTACTTATACTGTATTCATACCAGACTGATTAGTCTGATTGGTGGTCACAGTGAAGGCAGGGAGAAGGGAAGCGGAGGGGGAGGAGGGGGCCTCGATATAACGTCGTCTCAGAAGCTGTCGTATTCAATTCTACTTGCATTAAAGAAATTATGCTTTCTTCCTTTACAATGTGCATATATACATATATATATATATATATATATATATATATATATATATATATATATATATATATATATATATAAACATATATACATATATATGAACATATATACATATATATATATATATATATATATATATATGTATGTATGTATGTATGTATGCATGTATATATGTATATATGTATGTATGTATGTATGTATGTATATATATGACTGCTCTTGACTGCTCCTAGAAGCTTTCCTCCTATCCCGTATATCTGCAATCCTTCCACAGTGCCTTCCTCTCTACCTAGTCATAAGCCTTTTCCAGATCCATAAAAGCCCAAAAAACATCCTTACCTTTTCTTATAGCTTTCTCAAATATCTGTCTTACCACAAAGATCTGATCTACGCAACCTCTACCTGTCCTAAATCCACACTATTCCTTGCCAATTACTCACTCTGTTCCTCTCCTAATCCTCTCAATCAAGATCCTCCCATAAGCCTTCCCAACTACACTTAACAAGCTAATCCCTCTGAAACCACTACACTCACACTTGTCCCCCTTTCCCTTGTAAAGCGGAACTATATAGGCACTCCTCCAGTCCTCCTCTCTTAAACAAACATTAAATAACCTCACCAGCCAGTCCACCATCACTGTACCTCCTTTTTATGACATTCTGCATGGCATTCATCAAAACCAAGTGCCTTACCTGCTTTCATCACCTTAACAACTGCCTTCACTTCATCTTTCCTAATTCTCCTCCATTTTCCTCAGACATCACGGTCATTTTCTAAGTGCTTCCCACTGTAACTATCTTTCCCTCCCTATGCTCCTTCACATTTAGCAACTCCCTAAAATACTCAGCCTACCTTCCCCTTATTGCCTTCTCTTCTATTATCATCTCTCCATCTGCACCTTTTACCTTTTCTTCTCTACTTGATTCGCCTCCTCTTCCTCTTTTAACTTCTTTCCAATTTTTTTTGTTATTACTTTCAAAATTTTCTGTCATATTCTTACCCCATTTCACATCTGCTCTCCTCTTTGCCTCCTTTACCTTGTGCTTTACTTCTCTTCTCTTTTCTTTATACCTCTCATATGACTCCCTCGCCCTACTTTGTAACCAAACTGTGAAAGCTCGCTTTTTCTTCGACAACCTTCATTGTTTCCTCATCCCACCATTCACTACCCATCCTTCTATTTCCTCCCGTCCTTCTTGTTCCACACACCATCTTTGTACACCTTGTGACTCCCTCCTTGAACCATCCCCATTCCTCATTCACTTCTAGCTCTACTCTATCCTTCACCCCCTCCCACTCCTCCTTCAGTTTCTTCTTGTACTCCTTCTCCTTTTCCTTTTCATCTATAGAGTTCACTCTAAACACCTCCCTACCTTTTGTTCTTTTCCTCTTTCTCCATCTATCCTCCACTCTCAAGTTACCTTCCACCAAAAAAATTATCTGACATTCAACCACTGTCTCCCCTTAGCACATGTACATCCTTAACTCTTCCTATTATAACCCTATCTACCACTACATAGTCCATTAATGCTCTATCTATCACCCTTCCATCCACCAACCTCTCCCATGTGTACTTATGCTTGACTTTCTTCCGAAACACTGTATTTGCTATCATCAGCTCGCTTTCTAGACACATTTCCACCATCAACTCTCCACAACGATTCTTTCCTGGAACTCCACATTTCCCAGCCACTCCGTCAATTGGTTATTTTCCTACCCTAGCATTAAGGTCTCCCAATAATACTACATTGACGTTCCTCCCTAATCCCTCTATGCACTCATGTAAATCTATCCAAAAAGCTTCCTTTTCTTCTATACTCTTCTCACTATCCGGCCCATATGCACTTACAAAAACCCATATCTCCTTTCCCAGTTTCACTTTCATCCACATTATCCTTGAAGAAACCTCCTTCCACTCCACTCTACGTTTACCTATCTCTTCACTTACTAATATAGCCACCCCCTCTCTCCCTTGCCCTCTCTTCACTCCTGAGAACCTCCGAACTACACCTCCAAGCTCACACTCGCCCTTCCCTATGAACTTAG
>NC_134789.1:65647133-65654633 GCF_046742065.1 Oratosquilla oratoria
AGGAAGAGGAGGAAGAGGAGGAAGAGGACAAAAAATTGGGAGTTAAGGCGCCAACCGTGTAAAGATGAAAGGGAAGCCAGCAACGAAATAAAACAGAAGAGAAGAGACAAAGAAAAGGAAGAAGAGGAGGAAGAATGACAAAAACCGGAAATTGCGGGAGAGAGATGGGACGGGAATGTAGTGCTTGATGGGAGCTGGGATTTGAAGGACGGAGAAGGAGAAAGAAAGAGAGAGAGAGAGAGAGAGAGAGAGAGAGAGAGAGAGAGAGAGAGAGAGAGAGAGAGAGAGACGGGAATGTAGTGCGTGATGGGAGCTGGGATTTGAAGGACGGAGACGGAGAAAGAGAGAGAGAGAAAGAGAGAGAGAGAGAGAGAGAGAGAGAGAGAGAGAGAGAGAGAGAGAGAGAGAGAGAGAGAGAGAGAGAGAGAGAGAGAGAGAGAATGTACCCAGAGAAAAAGAAATATTTGGAATTTTGTTTGACCAAGGATATGTTTGCACCCGTGCCGTAAAAAGAAGAAAGAGGGAAATCGAGGAAATGTAGAAAAGAATAAAGAAGAGAAACGAGGTAGAAGGGGAGACGCGGAGTGAGTAAAAATGAAACAACAAGCAAGAAAATGTTACACATGAATGGTTGATACTGAAAAAGAACATCAAGATGGAAAATAAGAGTAGGAGGAGAAGGTGGAAGAGGAAGAAGAAGAAAAAGAGAAGGCGAAAGAGAAGCAAGAAGATGAGGTGGGAGTAGAACAAGGAGGAGTGAGGAGGAGGATAAGGAGTGAAAGGCAAAATAGGAAGAGGAGAAGCAGAAGCAAAAGGAGGAATAGGGGGACTTGGATGAGTAACTAAAAAAAAAAAAAGATAAGAATACGGATAAGATAAGGATGATGTTCATTATTGGGATGTGGAGAACAGTGAAAAAGGATAAAAGGTAAAGAAAAAGAGAATACACAATTGATAAAAGAAAGCATACAAAAAGAAGATGACGTTGCAAAGAAAAATATAAAGAAGTAGTGAGGGAGAAAAGAAAACTAGAATGAGCGGAAAGGTCAGTCTGCTCCATGATCTCAGTTCAGTCTGTTCCGTGACCTCGGCTTGAGAACTCAGTCTGCTCCATGACCTCAGCTTGAGAACTTGTCTCAGTCTGTTTCGTGACCTCAGCTTGAGACCTTGTCTCAGTCTGCTCCGTGACCTCAGCTTGAGAACTTGTCTCAGTCTGTTTCGTGACCTCAGCTTGAGACCTTGTCACAGTCTGCTCCGTGACCTCAGCTTGAGAACTTGTCTCATTCTGCTCCGTGACCTCAGCTTGAGAACTCAGTCTGCTCCATGACCTCAGCTTGAGAATTTGTCTCAGTCTGCTCCGTGATCTCAGCTTGAGAACTTGTCTTATTCCGAGACACCAGCTAGCGAATATCTCTTGTTAAGTTTACTATTTCTTGTGAAGTTTATATCTTCGAATAGTGACAAGTGATTTTGTTGTGTTTTTGTGATTGCATACATATAGCGGTATACAGTTACAGGTATAAGTTAAAGTGTAGTGTTCTAGTAATAAGAAAAAATAGTTTGTTACTGTACTCTAAAGGTAGGAATAATAGTACAAGGTAAGCAGAGTAAGCTTCGTGTATTTGTTTCTTTTGTTGTTTTATATTTTGTCTTTGCCGTTTGTATTGCCGAAGGAGGAGCGAAATGGCTTATGAAGGTTGTGTGAACCTGTATGACCGTATGAGGATGTGTGAAGAGGAGATTCGCTTTTTCAGGAGTGCGCTCTGTGAGAAGAGTGAATCCTACTCACAACTCAAAGAGCGTACCACCTCTTCAACTACTGCCACTGCCGTGACGAGTGGCGCTCCGTGGGGTCCCGCCCACGCTCGGTAAGCGGGCACCCTGAGGAGCAACCACTGGCTCTAGCCAATCGTTTTGCTCTGCTGGAGGATGAAGTAGCTGAAAATCAGGAGTTCT
This sequence comes from Oratosquilla oratoria, assembly GCF_046742065.1. Classification (NCBI taxonomy): domain Eukaryota; kingdom Metazoa; phylum Arthropoda; class Malacostraca; order Stomatopoda; family Squillidae; genus Oratosquilla; species Oratosquilla oratoria. The sequence continues at coordinate 65,649,090 of NC_134789.1, forward strand.
TGGTTGTGGGGGACTCCATGGTGCGAGGCTATGACGACTTCCTACAGCGGAAGGCTAAACAACGTTGCGAGCTTGTATGTCAACAGGGCATTGGGATCGCCGACTGTACCCAGACCATCAGGGAGCAAAGGCGGACGAACACGGTTACGATTGTTCATACGGGAAATAATGATGTGGGTAGGCTGAGATCAGAGGATCTTGTTCGGAATTACTAGGTCCTTCTTCGGGAGATGAAAGAGCGTGGGTGTTGGAACAGTAGAGCCATAGGGATCAATGAGAGGATACCACGATTGTGCACGCAACTGGGATATCACTTTCTTGATCCTTGGTATCTCTTTTCCAAGCGCCATGACCTTTATGCTTCTGATGGGATCCACTTTACCTGCATAGCCAAAGATGTTCTTACAAACCTCATTGTGGGAGTTTTGTAATGAACTAGTTCCTTTTTTGGGGTAGAAACTAAAAGGGAAGGAGAAATAGAGTGTGTTGGGAAAGATAATGGGGTATAGCAATAATGGAGAGTAATATATCACTATAAGACAAAATATCACTTTGGGATATAATGCCGATAGAGGACGAAATACTACATTAGGATGTAATGTCAAAGGACAAAATATCACGATGGGATGTAATGATAATGGAGGACAAAATATCACGATGGGATATAATGTAAGTGGAGGACAAAATATCGCGGTAGGATATAATGTCAGTGGAGGACAGAATATCATTTTAGGAAGGGATGCCGGACAGAATGTCAGTGAACGATGGGTGACCGGTATGGAACAAGGTATATACATATATATATATATATATATATATATATATATATATATATATATATATATATACATATATATATATATATATATATATATATATATATATATATATATATATATAAGAGACCGAATGACCGTGAGCAACCAGATGTGCGTGTTGGGGCAAATGTCCATGAGGCACTGGATGTCAATGAAAGACCAAATGTCAATATAGAGCAAGGGGTCAATAAAGAAAAAAAATTATAATGTAAGGCATGATGTTGAAATACAAAACGTGTCAAAAGGAAATAATCACGAGTTTCTACCATATACTTTAATACTCGTAGTATTAGGAATAAATTCCAAGAATTGCAGGCGTATGTCATGAGCAAAAATCTCGATATGATAGGAATAACCGGCACATGGTTAAAAGGTAATGAGTTTAATATTACAGGATTTAAACACTTTCATCAGGATAGAAACCACAAGAAAAGTGGGGGTGTTCTGTTGTACGTTAAAAACAATGTCCATGCCTGTGTTTTAGAGAAAATAAAACAGGGTAGAATTAACCCAAACAAATGTAAAAAAATGAATGAAGGTGTAATATATAGGCCAAAAACATCATTAGCAGACGACAAACTGTTGTTTCAAGAACTGTCTAGTTTCTGCAATCGGGACCTATCAATAATGGGTGATTTCCGTTTTACTGACATTGATTGGATGACTCTTGAACATGGCCATATAGGTAGTCGCTTGATAGATATTCTCGATGACAATTACTTAGGCCCGCATGTAAAAGAGCCCACAAGACATGGAAACTTACTCGATCTATTGATCACTAGCCGTGAAAGCATGATAACCGATGTATAAATTGGTGGAACTATTGCAAATAGTGATCACAACTTAGATTCAAATTTCTAAAAAAAAAAAAAAAAAAAAAACTTGTGTATCTAAAATACCCGATTTTAGTAAAATTCAGTTCATAGGACTATGAAAAGTACTTCAGCTTACAGATTGGGAGGCAAAATTAAGTGAAAGACCTGTAGATCAAATGTGAGAAATATTTCAAAATACGCTTACTGAGATGATTCATACTTACATTCCCTTTAAGGAAAGGCGCCCCCAAAATCAGGCTCGCCCAAAATGGCTCGATAAAGAAACTGAAAAAAGTATTGCTAAAAAGAGACAGGCTTATAAGAAAGACAAGTGCTCTGGTTCACTTAATGACTATTTAAAAAAGGCAATACAAAACGAAAACGATAATACAAAATGAATATCGCTGATAAATCCAAAGAGAATCTCAAAGAATTCTATATCTATATCAAAGATAAAAAAGTTATTAGGAATCACATTGGCCCACTATTATCAGCTGACGGTCAACTTGAATATTCAAGTGAAGGAATGTGTGATATTTTAGACAACTATTTTAGCTCAGTATTCGCAAACGAAATACCTCAAAATGAACTCCAGACTGAAACCTGTGAAAAGTCCAGGGTAAACTTACTACGGTAAATATAACAGAAGAAAAGATTAAAAGGTGTATAAAGAAAATCAAAATCAATAAAACACCAGGACCTAACGGTTGGCATCCAAGAATCTAAAATGAAATGAAAAATGAGATTGTTGTTGTATTAGAAATCATTTTCAAGAAATCCATCATATCCGGAGATAATCCAAGAGAATGGAAGGTAGCCAATGTTACTCCCATACTCAAAATAGGTGACAAAATGAAATCGAATAAGTACAAGTCTATAAGCTTGACTTCAATCATAAGAAAAATGATGGAAACTATCATCAGAGATGCTATCAAACATCATTTAGAAAGTAACTGTTTCATAAATGATAGCCAGATTGAGTTCTAACGGAAACGTTGTTGCGTGACTAACTTATTCGAATTCTACAACACAGTTATCTCAAATTATGACAAAAGAAGCAATATAGATTTGATATATTTAGCCTTTGCAAAAGCTTTTTATACCGTTCCCCACAAAAGACTATTTACTAAATTAGCTTCACACGATCGAAAACAGAGAGTTGTTTTAAATGGCATAACTACTAGATGGAAACATTTTACGAATGAAGTTCCTCAGGGTTCCGTTGTTGGTCCACTTCTATTCATAGTATATATAAATGATATAGACCACAGACAAAATCTTTTGTCTCCAAATTTGCTGATGATACAAAACTGTGCGGAATGGCAAGTGATCACTTAAATCAATTAGATATTCAAGAAGATTTAGATGAATTGTAGCAATGGTCTGAAAAGTGGCTAATGAAATTTAACACAAGTAAATGCAAGGTTATGCACATAGGTAGAAATAACAGGAAGTATGATTACAAGTTATTTGGAAACTCGTTAACAAAAGTTTATAGTGAAAAATATATCGGGGTGATTATCAGTGACTATCTCAAATCATCTAAGCAGTGTATTTCAGCCTCTGAGAAAAATCAAACAAGATTCTAGGACTGATTGCGCGGTCTTATGACTTCAAAAGTTCATCTCTCATTAGCAAACATTATATGTCGTTAGTTCGTCCACATTTGGAATATCCTGTTTCAGTAGGGTCATCGAATCTCATTAAAGACATTGACAGATTAAAAAAAAGCAAAACGGCGAGCCACAAAACTGATTCCAAATATAAAAATTAAATCATACGAAAATCGACTGAAACATATGAATCTGTTTTCCCTAAAAAAAGAAGAAAAAAAAAAAGCGTAGACTCAGAGCTGACTTGATACAGGTCTTTAAGATTCTAAAGGAAATTGACATCAAAAGTGACAAAATTTTCACTCTGAATGAGAATCCGAGAGGAAATAATGGTCTCAAACTGTCAGGAAATATATTTAGTTTGGAAGTGGGTAGAAACAACTTCTCCAACCATGGAGTAAATAATGGGAACAAACTCCCTGCAGAGGCAATGCACTGTAGTTCAGTTCGAAGCTTTAAGATTCGTTTAGATAAACACCCAAGTAAGATGCTGTAATGACTGCAATCTATCTTATATTATTTGTTTATTTGTTTGTTATTGTTTGTTTATTAAATACTATTTGCTTGGTCTTTATTTATTTTTAGTTATCTGTCAATTTACTAATATTTACTATTTATCTGTTTGTTTATTATTCAACTACACCTATGCATTTATTTATTTTGTTTACTATCATTTATATTATTATATATATATATTTTTCTTTAATTTATTTATCGTCATTATTTTTTTCCGCATCCGACCTAGACATGGACCAAAAGGTCTTCTGTCGGCATGCTTCGCCCTATGTAATCCTTTGTTATCCTTTGTAAGCTTGGGAAGAGTAAAGGACATATGGCTAGACGTACATACTTCCATACATACATATTCATCTCTCTTGATAGCGCAGTGGTTTAAATCACTGTTCACTTGTTACGTCTGAGCATGGTTCGAGTCCTGTGCTTTACTATGTATCAGTTTTCGTATATGTTTCCGTCGAGCTCCTTGCCAGTCTCGATCGTGATGACATGGAATTAAAGTGAAAATTAATGTGATTGAAAAAAGATTAATATCTGTGTACTAGGGACCATTCAGTGTGTGTGTAACATACGTATTCGTACATAAAAATACACACACAGAGACACACACACACGCATCATACACAAGAAAAACACTCAAAATATAATACATAAGAGTGAGATGTAGTAAGACAGAGAGATAAGAGAGAGAGAGAGATAAGAGAGAGATAAGAGAGATAATAGAGAGAGAGAGAGAGAGAGAGAGAGAGAGAGAGAGAGAGAGAGAGAGAGAGATAGAGAGAGAGAGAGAGAGAGAGAGAGAGAGGGAAAGAGAAAAGGAGAAAGGGAGATAGACAGAGAGAGAGAATAGAGAGAGAGAGAGAATAGAGAGAGAGAGAGAATAGAGAGAGAGAGAGAGAATAGAGAGAGAGAGAGAATAGAGAGAAGAGAGAGAGAGAGAGAGAGAGAGAGAGAGAGAGAGAGAGAGAGAGAGAGAGAGAGAGAGAGAGAGAGGTGGGGAAAATGAAAAGAGGGAAAGAGAGAGAAAATCGGTGGCGTAAATGGAGGAAAGGGATAATGGAAAGAAGCTTTTATAATACAACTAAATGTATGTCGACAATTTTTGAAGAAGAAACTGAATGGGACGGTGGATCAAGTTTGCAAATTTGATGAGTAAGGATTTGGAGGTTTTGGAAAGGAAAACGAAGAGATAGAATATTTGAAAACTGTGAAGAAGAAGAAGAACTGGAGAGCCTTTCCGAAGAGAAAAGATTGCAGATACGTCTGGAAGTTGAAGAATAGTGGTCAAGAAGGCTAGGAGGAGGAAAAGGAAGAGAAAGAGAGGAAAATGAAAAAAGAGGGGTAGAAATACGAATAGGAGTAAAAGAGGACAAGTTAGAAGTAGAGGGGAAGGGAAGAGAAGAAGAGAAGAATGATGAAGAGAAGCCAAAGTAGAATAAGGAGGAGGAGAATATGATGAACGAGGATGAGGAGAAAGAGGAGGAATAGATGGATGGAAATGAGGATGGAAGAAGTGATAGAAAAATAAGGAGAAAAGGAGAAGAATGAGGAAGGCGAGAAAAGGAAGAGGATGAAGAAAAGGAAAAATAGAAGAAAAATAAAAAGGAAGAGAAAAAGAAGGGATAGGAGGATAAGGAGGAGGATAAGGAGGAAAGTGAGAGATGATGATGATGATGATGATGATGATGATGATGATGATGATGATGATGATGATGATGATAAAAGGTGGTGGTGATGATGATGATGATGATGATGATGATGATGATGATGATGATGATGATG
>NC_134789.1:65664633-65672133 GCF_046742065.1 Oratosquilla oratoria
CATCCCCTACATACTCTACTCCCCTATATCTCTTCCCTCCCTCTTATCTTGGCACCTCCTGGATGACGGGTCATCCCTGCAACTTGTCTATTATCCTGGGTCAGAAGCAGTGTCGTAAGACACAGCACATCCACAGCAAGGTTGCTTCATTAATTCGGCGACCTCCTCCTCTCCGTCCCCTCATGCAGAAAAAGAGAAGACGGGAAGAAATCCCTTCGGGCTGCGTCAATTTATTTCTCATACATATTTCCTCACCCCCACCCACTCCCCCTCATGCATCATAGCATCATCCATACATAACCCTTCTCAATTCACCCCTATCTTCTGTCCTCTCCTGTCCTTCCTCAACAGACATTCCCCTCTTTCCTAATACCCCTTTTATCCCATCCATCCATTTCATCCTAGGTCGCCCCCTCATACTCACTCCTTCCACCTCTGCTTTCCACACCTAGTTTGCTCATCTTCCTTATCTCATTCTTTCCATGTGTCCAAACCAATCTAATACTCCCTTTCCACCCCTGTTCTCCTCCTGACCTAATTTCCCACTCTATCTAGCCTAGTAACCCCTATCATACTTCTAAGGCATTTCATCTCAGACACATTCAAACTCCTTCTCTCTTCCTCGCTTATGTTACATGTTTCTGTCCCATACAGTGCTGTCGGCACAATCACTACTTCATACAATCTCCTCTTAGCATTCATTCCCAAATGTCTATTTCTCATTACACTTTTTAATCCCACAAAGCATTTACTCGCTTCTCTCAATCTACATTCTACCTCCACCCCCACACCTCCCTTTCCTGCCACATTCGCACCCAGTCTCTCTCCCTTAATACTCACTTCCAGTCTGCTGCCACTTTCTCCCCTTGCACATTGCATCACCATACTTTTACCCACATTTATCTCCAACTTCCTTATTTCGCACACCTTCCCAAACTGTCACTAACTTCCTCAATCCCTCCTATGATTCTACTACAAGCGTAGTATCGTCAGCAAACAACAATTGGCTTATCTCCCACTTTTTTCTTTTTTCTTTAACCATCTCCTATCCCTGATCCACTACCCTTGCATTAACCTCTCACCCCACCCCACCCATGTATAATTTGAACAGCCAGGTCGACATAATATATTCTTGACGAAGTCCCACGTTTACCTCAAACAACTCACTCTATCCATTTCTAATCCTAATAAAAGCTCTACTATTCTCGTAAAAACTCTTGACTGCCCTTAACAACTTTCCTCCTATCCTATATATCTGCAATACCTTCCTGTCTACCCTGTCTCCATCTGCATCTTTCCATTTTTTATTTTATCATTTTCAAATTTTCTGTCACACTTTTACCCTATTTCTCATTTACTCTCCTCTTTACCTCCTTCATCATATGCTTTACTTCTCTTTCCTTACTTTGTACCTCTCATGTGATTCCCTTGTCCTAATTTGTAACCAATCTATAAAATCCTGCTTCTTTTCTTCTACACCCTTCTTTGCTTCCTCATCCCACCACTCACTACCCTTCCTTCTACTTCCTTCAGTCCTTCTTGTTCCACACACCATATTTGCACACCTTATGACTCCCTCCTTGAACCATCCCCATTTCTCCTCCACTCCTAGTTCTACTCTATCCCTCATTCCCACCCACTCCTCTCTCAGCTTCTTATATTCCTTCTCCTTTTTTCATTTAATCAGTTCACTCTAAGTACCTCCCTACCTTATAGGCTTTTCCTCTTTCTCTACCTATTCTCCAATCTCAACTTACCTTCCACCAACAAATGATCTGATATTTCCCCACTTTCTCTCCTTAGAACATTACATCCTTAACTCTTCCTACTATATTCCTGATTGACACTATATAGTCCATTAACGCTCTATCTACCACCCTTCTATCCACCGCCCTCTCCCATGTGTACTTATACTTGATTTTCCTTTCAAAATAAATATCATGTGGGGACGGAATCTTTATTAGTATGACGTTTCGTTTTTGGTCTTTATCAACTACTGTTTTACTTGTTAGGTCTTTATCAAGTACTTAATAAAGTTCTAATAAGTGAAACGTCGTATTAATAAAGACGCTGTCCTCACATAGTGAATTTTTATGGAGTCATCGCAACGGCTAATTAAGCACAACAATAGATAAAAGATATAAAGAAAGTGACCGCAGAATGCGAGGTTAGAAATAATAATAATAAATAGATTTTGTAAGAGGCTGGTAGGTTATATTAGACAAGTAGGTAGATAGAGGAGTAGGTGTCGAGAAATTCATTTTACGACTTAGCTATTTTGAAAACAATGGCCGCTACGGAGTTGCAGAGTTGCATATTCTCGCTCACCCTCCAATGTTTGTAAACACATGTTAGGGTATCGATATAGGTGCTGGTGTTACAGATTGTTAACGCTAAGCCACTTCGCTTCGTAACAAGATTGCTTGCGTTAGTAGTATTGCTTAAGACAGTATAACAGCCTTTCTCATTGGAGAAAAGGGTAGAGAAGGAGAGAAATTATTGGTGCACGGAGGTAAAGTCACGCCCTTAAAGGGTGGCACTTATTTGTAACGTTCAAAGTTATTGGATGAATTTAATAGTGACGTCGAAGCAGACTTGGCTTGGTGGGTGTAAAAGGATCCTAGGGGGTATTCCTCTGCTGTAATTAATATAAGTAAGCTGTAGAAGTTTAACATTACTCGGGACAAAAGAAAAAAAAAACGTTTAATTCACCCCATACTAATACTAAGTACTTGACTAAGTAGGACGAAAGAGGCATAGGGCCTACAGATGAGTGACTTACAATTATACGATGATGAAAAAGAAAGTGAAGAAAGTAGAAGTGAATGAAGAAACATTATATCACAGAAGGAACAGTTAACAGAATTAAATCCAGTATCTAAGGAGAGAAGGGAACTAAATGTGTTGGTAGCAACAGAGGTAATAGTGGTGACGTGTAGGACGAACCTCCTCCGAAGTGATTAGGCAAGACTGAGGACGAGGAATGAGGAGTCTTTATACTACGAGTGAGCGAGGAACGAGGCAATCTTAAAGGCGATCTTCAAGGCGATCTACAAAGCAGGGAATGATTCACTATAAAGCAGCAGTGAACAAAGACTGACGACGAACGACGAGGTTGACGTACTTAAGGAAAACTACGTGGAGGCAGTCATGTCAAATCAACTTTAGAAACTGATGGTTTGAATAACCCTGTCTTGCGTCATGAGGTTCATACCTCAAATATAAACATACCCAAATTCACCGGTGATGAAAATACCTTAGGAGTTAATAAGTTTATCAACATAATAGATACCTTAATTGGAAGCAAAAATTTAACATGAAAAAAGGAAAATAGAAATCTTAAAAGAGAATGTAAATCCTGAGAAAGATAGAGCTAGGTTTATTATAAATTTCCAGCAATCGGAAGATATCAAACAAATATGAAGAGTATAAAAATTTTATTAAACATTTTATGTCAAAGTGAGATCAGGATCCTATCAGGTCTTTGGTTAGAATGATCAAAGAAGTTAGAACAAGTAAATCAGACACAGAATACTTAGCAAGGTTAGATAGATGGTCAAAAGACATGAATCATATCTTGAAAGATTCAGATTGGATAGAAATGAAAGTTTTTCAGTTAATAAGATTAATCACATTTGGATTGTTAACAAAAAACTCTGATGACTTAACGGCAGAAACACTGCATAAAGACCTCAAATCAAATATGAAATTAGGGGAGGTAGATTATCTAATGCAAGGGTACAGTGAGACCAGAATCATAAATCCATATGTGATGACAGTGGGACAACAGAAAGAAACTAGGAACTTTAGGAGTAAGTATAAAAAAAGAGAATTTGGACATAAAGCTAGAAGCCCATCAAAGGATACTAGAATTGTATGTTACAATTGTAATACTTGGGTGTATAAAGCACAAGACTGTTATTAAGAAACTATATGTAGAAATTGCAAATATGAGGGTCATGGTGAATTCAGTCGTAAAAACCCACCTTTCTGTATGTATCATCAAAGGATAGGACATAGAACACATGAATGTAGAAATTTTCGTATGAATCCCGAAACAAGAGGAAAACCCCCAGGCACAAAATAAACCAATATTACAGAACTCCCCATATATATACAAATAGACAGTATTGTGTTAAGGATAAGAGTGATATAAGGGTGAAAGAAAACTCCAACATCAAATATAGTTATATATATATATATATATATGTGTGTGTGTGTGTGTGTGTGTGTGTGTGTGTGTGTGTGTGTGTGTGTGTGTGTGTGTGTGTGTGTGTGTGTGTGTGTGTGTTGTGTGTGTGTGTGTGTGTGTGTGTGTGTGTGTGTGTGTATGTATGTATGTATGTATACTGAGTAGTACATATACACATATACTTACAGTAATAATACCTTATAGTTAGCTAGCAATCATTTTCCATCCTTAGATAATCTGAAATTCCGCTGGTAGAAGACAACTTTAAAGAAAGGAAGACTTGGAAGACCAAACCATGGAGAAAACTAGAGAGGGATAACACCAACCGAGAAAGACTCAGAAGTTGAAGTGAGACCCTTTTCCCTCCCTATTCTTCGTCCTTTGTCTAATTCAATTTCCCTTCCAAACTGACGTCCCCCCAAGAAGTCCGCTTGAGGACCCAGGGACGGCGAGGTAAGGGAATTAGCCCAAAGAGCCAAAGATGGACAGCGGACTGTGCGACCACAAGATCGATGATTGGAAGAAATGTGGTTCTGGGGTAAAAACGGTGATGTGAGGTTGTGGAGTTCAAGAGAAAGGAGAGGAGGAGAATGACAAAGAGGAAGAGGAGGAAGAGGAAAAATAAAAAGAGGTAGGAAGATAATGTATTGGTAATAGGAGGATAAGAAGGAAGAGGAAGAGAAGGAGTAGGAGGAGAAGCAGGAGGAGGATTAGAAGGAAGAGAAGGAGGAGGAAAAAGAGAAAAGCCAAAAGTATATAGAGTCATATATAGGGAAAGATGAAGTGAAAGCAGCTGTTAAGATGATGAGAGCAGGTAAGGCACCTGGTTTGGATGAATGGTATGAAGAATGTCTGAAAAAAAGGGGGTACAGTTATGGTGGACTGGCTGGTAAGGTTATTCAATGTTTGTTTAAGAGAGGGTAGAGTGCTGGAGGAATGGAGGAGTGCCTTTATAGTTCCACTTTACAAGAGAAATCGGGGACAAGTGTGAGTGTAGTAGTTTCAGAGGGATCAGCTTGTTGAGTGTAGTTGGGAAGGCTTATGGGAGGGTCTTGATTGAGAGGATTAGAAGATGAACAGAGTGAGAAATTGGTGAGGAACAGTGTGGTTTTAGGACGGGTAGGGGTTGTATAGATCAGATTTTTGTGGTAAGATAGATATGTGAGAAAGCTATAGGAAAAGGTAAGGATGTTTTTTGGGCTTTTATGAATCTGGAAAAGGCTTACGACGGGTAGATAGGAAGGCACTGTGGGAGGTATTGCAGATATATGGGATAGGAGGAAAGCTGTTAAGAGCAGTCAAGAGTTTTTACGAGAGTAGTAGAGCTTGTGTTAGGATTAGAAATGGAGAGAGTGAATGGTTTTAGGTAAAGGTGTAATGAGAAATAGACACCTGGGAATGGATGCTAAGAGGAGGTTGTACGGAGCAGAAACATGGAACATAAGAGAGGAAGAGAGAAGGAGTTTAAATGTGTTTGAGATAAAATGTCTGAAAAGTATGATAGGGGTTACTAGGCTAGATAGAGTGAGAAATGAGAAGGGGAGGGGGAGAACAGGGGTGGAAAGGGAGCTGGGAGATAGGTTTAATGAAAGAGTATTAGGATAGTTTAGGCACATGGAAAGAATGAGTGAAGAAAGATTAGTAAAAGAGGTGTAGAAGGCAGAGGTGGAAGGAGTGAATATGAGGGGGCGTCCTAGGATGAGATGGATGGATGGGGTGAAAGGGGCATTACAAAAGAGAGGAATGTCTGTGGAGGAAGGACGGGAGAGAACAGAAGATAGGGGTGAGTGGAGAGGGGTTGTGTATGGGTGATGTTGTGATGCATGAGGGGGAGTGGGTGGGGGTAGGGGATGAGGAAGTATGTATGAGAAAAAAAATTGACGCAATCCGAAGGGATTTCTCCCCGTCTTCTTTTCTGCATGAGGGGACGGAGAGGAGGGGGCGCCGAATTTATGAGGCGGCCTTCCTGTGGATGTGCTGTGTCTTACGACACTGCTTCTGACCCAGGACAGTGGACAGGATGCAGGGATGACCCGTCATCCAGGAGGTGCCAAGATAAGAAGGAGGAAGGAGGGTGGAGGGGAGTGGAGTAGGTAAGGAATGGAATGGGTGGGAGTGGTTTCTATGCCTTTTTCTTTTTGGCTACCTCCCGTGTAAGGGGGAAAAAGCCTTTGGTATATGTATGTATGTATGTATGTATGTATGTATGTATGTATGTATGTATGTATGTATGTATGTATGTATGTATGTATGTATGTATGTATGTATGTATGTATGTATGTATATAAGTTTGAGGTAAAGTCAGCGAAAGAAAGGGGCGAGATAAAAGACGGCAAAATGTGGAAGAAGGTATAAAGAATAGAGCAATTAAGAATAGAAAGGCGAGATGAAAAAGTAGGGCAGAACGATTGATAGAAAGATATATCGTAAAGATAAACCTGCAAAGAGAAAGGGATTGAATGAGAGAGAGGGGGGCAGAGAGAAAGAGAGAAAGAGAGAAGGAGAGGGAGAGAAAAAAGATGAGGTGAAGATTGAGATTGGAAGTTTTTGATATGGAGAGCAAAGAAGAGGTAAGATAAAGATGACAGAAAGAGGAATTTTTTAGAGTTGAAAAAAGAAAGAGAAAGGAAATAAGAAAAGAGAGTCTAAATGAAAAAGTGTGCAGCAAAAAAGAAAATTGAAGGGTAAAGAAGAGAAGAATAAGGGAAAAGAAATGAGAGAAAAGGAAGGAAAGAAGAGAAATGAGGAGGGAAGAGGAAAAATGTGATAACTGAGAAGAAATTACTGTAGAAGAATTAAAGAGAAAGGAGAAGAGGAGGTAAAGGAAGAAATGGTGGAGAAGTTTAGTGTTCAAGAAAAAAAAAATATTAATATCTACATTCACGAAAGGTAAGAACAATTAGTTCGATAGTCAGAGAATTGGCTAGTGAAATGAAATTCTGAGAAAGCCTGAAGTTGAGGACATAGGTTAGAAAACACAAAGTATATAGCAGAAACTTAAATAAACGAACAAACAGTTTCCAAAGGATTAGATAAGATTAATTTTCAACCTAGTATAAGTTCACCCACATAAGGACAAGTCTGTTACCATATGGTAAGTAAATTTCATTAGAAAAGAAAACATCAACAGAATTTGAAAAAAGTACAACGGTGAGCTACAACACTGATACAAATAAATAATTAAAAAGATAAGATAAAATGTACTCATGTCATTAACTCTCCCTAAGAAAAGCGGAGAATTCAAGTCTCTGTGCGCAATTTTGGTATAGATGTATGAAAGGTAAGATGAAAACTGATGAAATTAGAAT
>NC_134789.1:65687133-65697133 GCF_046742065.1 Oratosquilla oratoria
TAAAATGAAATGAATAATAAAATATAAATAAAAAGACGTAAAACAAAATAAAACAAAATAGAATAAGGTGAAATAATCAAAGTAAGATAAAACAAAAGAGAATAAATTCAAATAGAATTAAATTGAATAGAACTGAACTAACTAAAAGAATGTACAAGAAAGTGCAATAAAATAAAATGAATAATAAAATATAGATAAAAGACGTAAAACAAAATTAAATAATGTGAAATAATAAAATTAAGATATAACAAAAAAGAATATGATACAAGAAATACAGAAGGACTGTCTCTCCTGAGAGAGTAAATTGTAATGTACAGTGTGCAGACACTCTTAACCTGTATAATTGTTGTTGCGATGTGAATAGAAAATGCAATTATGTTCCTTAGCCTCGACTCGTAATAACGACACTGAAACGTAAGCTTCGTTAGGATCTGTCATTGTTTTAGCAAGTGTGAGCCAGGAGATTATACTACAAACTGATAAAAAAATCAAATGATTAAAATTTCAGTAAATTAATCTATAATTCTGTTCATCTATTGTTTACATGTTTTATTCATTTATTCGTTTGTCATTTATATATTCTATTTACTTTCTATGTATTCATCAACTACATGTTACATTAATTTATTCTTTTATTTTTTCTATTATTTTTTTATGAGCTTGCATTATTATTAAAAAATCAAATGATTAAAATTTCAGTAAATTAATCTATAATTCTGGTTATCTATCGTTTACATGTCTTATTCATTTATTCGTTTGTCATTTATATATTCTATTTACTTTCTGTGCATTCATCATCTACATGTTTCATTAATTTATTCTTTTGTTTTTTTTCTATTATTATTATTTTCTATGAGTTTACATTATTATCGAAGACGGTTTCAATAGGTTTATTTTTTCATCAAGGATTTCTTTTTCTTTTTCTTTTTCTTTTTCTAAATATTTTCTAAATGAATTGAGTCATTTTCAAAAGAAGGTAAAGGAAGACGTTTAAGAAGAAGAAAACAAGAAGGTGAGGTGTCTACGCCAGGAGGAGTTGACTAGCTGTGGCCGAAGCCGTCACCTTTGCCCTGTGTGCTTCTTGGACTGTTGGGGCAGGTAGCGGTCTCTGCTGAGAATCGAAGAGGAGTGAGAGATTCGAACCCATAAATAAGCGAATGCGAGCCCAACACGCTTCTGATTACGCAACATGTACACAAATATTGTTTGTGAACAAGAGAGAAAGAGAAAGAGAGAGAGTAAGAAAGAGAGAAATATAGAGAGAGAGAAAGAGAGAAAGAAAGAAAGAAAGAGAGAAAGAGAGAAGGAAAGGTAGAAAGAAAGATATAATACAGGTCCATGGAGAACTACGGAAGAGGTAATGACGTGAGAAGAGATGACCCTTGACATCAGAAGTTAACTTTAAAACCCCCACTCGTTCCTCGATCTAAGGAACTCTGGTTTAAGGGATCCTGTGTTAAAGGGACCAAATTATGATTGGTGGACCTTTCAGGATGTAAAATAGGACTTTGAGGATATTAGAATATTCACTTGCTTAAATATTTGCCCTGCCTTTTACTGTTAATTATTTACAGAAAAAAAATAATTATGCAAATAAAGTGAATAAGCGGAGAGAAAGTTAGAGATGAACTGAGGTTGTAGAAGAAAGTGGGAAAGGAAGAGATACATAGAGATGATAAGAGGACGGTAGAGAGAGAGAGAGAGAGAGGTGGGGGAGAATAAAGGGAAGAGAGAAGAGAAAGAAGAGTAACGGGCAAGGAAGGAAAGGGTGAAGGAAAAGGAAGGGATGGAGAGAGAGAGAGAGAGAGAGAGAGAGAGAGAGAGAGAATAAAGTTGTATATTTTTCAAACGAACACAAGAAAAGTTAAACAAGAAAGAATTGGAAAAGTAATAACAGAGAAAACAGAAATAAGAGAACAAAAATACTGAGGAGGAATGGAGAGAAAGAGAAAAGAGGAGACAGAAAAGAGGTGAACGAAAAGAGGAAGTAAATGAAAAATGAAGATAGTTAGGAGATAAGAGGAGGGTAAAGAATAAGAAGACAAAGAGTAAAGGGTTTTTGAAATGCATAGGACCATAGATATTTTATATCAAAGTTTTAAAATATTTACAGAAACTCTATAGTATAAAGAATACCGGCTATCAAGGTTCTGGCACCAGTTCAAAGGTTGAGCACCAGTCTACTGGGCAGAAGTCTCAAACTCCTGAGGAACAGTTGGTACACCAAACAAGTTCCTCCAGTTGACAAGAGAAGGAGGATTACCCTAGACAAAGAGAGAGAGAGAGAGAGAGAGAGAGAGAGAGAGAGAGAGAGAGAGAGAGAGAGAGAGAGAGAGAGAGAGAGAGAGAGAGAGAGAGAGAGAGATAGAGAGAGAGAGAGAGAGAGAGAGAGAGAGAGAGAGAGAGAGAGAGAGAGAGAGAGAGAGAGAGAGAGAGAGAGAGAGAGAGGGAGAGAGAGAGAGAGAGAGAGAGAGAGAGAGAGAGAGAGAGAGAGAGAGAGAGAGAGAGAGAGAGAGAGAGAGAGAGAGAGAGAGAGAGAGAGAGAGAGATAATTATGAACAACCGTGCGCAGTAGGCAGGAGAAAACATGAAGGAGGGAAAGACGAATGTTACAGACAAACGGGGAATGATGGGAATGAGAGAGAGAGAAAAAAAGAGAAAGAGCGTACAAAAACAAAAGAGTAGATGAACGACTGAGACAATAGCAAAAGAGAAAGAGGAGAAGGAGGAGAAGGAGAAGGAAAAAGTTTTGTAAAAACAGAAAAAGAAGAGAAAAAGGATATATTGGGTGGTAGAAAGAAAGACATGAAGAACAGAAAGGGGGAAGAAGGGGAAGAACATTCATAACAAGAGAACTAGAGAACAGTTAAAAGAGAAGAAACAAGGAGGATATTTAGAACAGGAGAACGGGGGGGGGTAGGGGAGGGGAGGAACGAGAAGAATGCTCAAAACAGAACATGAGGGAATAGGAGGAAGAAGAAGATGAACAGAGAACACTTAGATGCGAATAACATAATAGGTAAGGAGACAAAAAGGAAAAGGAAAACAATAACATTTTGAACAGGAGAACTGACATTTTTAGAAGAAAGAAAGAGAGAAAAGGGGAGAAAGAGAGGACGTTGAATAATAGAACAGGGCGCGTTAGAAGGAAGAAATGGAAAAGGAGAAGAAGAACATTCAGAACAAGAGAACAGGAGGCCTCAGCAGAAGTAGGCAGTTCAGAACAGGATAATAGAAGGGATTAGAAACAAAGCTAAAGCTTAGGACTGATGAACTTTGAGAATAAATAAGAAAAAAACAGAGAATTATTAGAACAAAATAAAGATTTTTTTTCTAGAAGTGGAATTCTCCAAAAGAATCAGCTCTAGATCTAATGACTTCTTAGAAAAACGAAAATATGTCAATATTAACAGTACGCATGTTAATGAAGTACTTTCTTGAAATATTGATAAATCTCTCGATATCTACTAAGCTTATGAACTAGATAAAGACAAACTAATATCAGATCAGTTAATGGAAATTAACATGGCCGAACTGGATCTAATCTAGAATTTCAACCGTTATTTAAAGACAAGAAGTTTTATAAATTGGCAATACATTCTCACATGTTAACTTGAAAAAATCAATAAATGAAGAAAATAAATAAATAAGTAGATGAATAAATGAACGAATAAATCAATAAGAAAATAGACAAACCACAAATAAATAGATATAAAAATGAACTATAGATAAAATAGATAATATAAATAGAATAGATGAATAAACGAAAGAGAAAGGACCAAAGGATCGAGAAGAAGCAAGACAAAGAGTAGAGGAGGGAGATCACAATTAGAAAGTGGAGCGGCTTCAAACGACCACAAGTAAATACGAAACAAATAGATAAGAACGAATACAAATGGGGGAACATAATACCTGTACAGCATTCGTGTTTAACAGGTAATGAAGGGACGGAATTCAGTGGCAAGAAGGAACAGATAGAGGAATAGGAAGAAGAGGAAGAGTGAATGAGGAGGAGGGAGAAAAGGAGGAGAAGCAGGCGTAGGAATAACATGAAGAGAAGAAAGATATGGAGGACTTAATGGATGAGGAGGAGGAAGAGGAGGAGGAAGAGGAGGAAGAGGAGGAGGAAGAGGAGGAGGAAGAGGAGGAGGAGGAGGAGAAGGAGGAATTGGCATTCGTGTTTAACAGGTAATGAAGGAGATGGAGTTCAGTGACAAGAAGAAACAGATATAGGAATAGGAAGAAGAGGAAGAGTAAATGAGGAAGAGGGAGAAAGGGAGAAGCCGCAGGCGTAGGAATAACATGAAGAGAAGAAAGATAAGGAGGACTTAATGAAGGAGGAGGACGAAAAGGAGGAGGAAGAGAAGGAGGAAGAGGAGGAGGAGGAGGAGGAGGAGGAGGAGGAGGAGGGATGAAGGAGGGATAGGAAGAGGAGAAGAAGGAGTAAGAGGATTGGGATTAGAAGAAGAAGGAAGGGGAGAAAAAGAAGAAGACGAAGAGGAAAAGGAGAAAAGTAAAGAGGAAGAGAAGCAAGAGAGGAAGGGAAAGGAAGAAGAGGAGAAAATACAGGAGGAAGAAGAGAAGGAAGAGGAATGGAATAAGGAAAAAGGAGAAGTAGGAGGATGCGGAGGAGGAGAAAAAGGAAAGGGAAGAGGAGGAGGAAGAGAAGGAAGAAGAGGATGATTTTTTTTTTTTTTTTTTTTTTTTTAAGCTGGTTAGCTTCTTGTCCGGCGTCTTAATGATGGACTTCTCCAATCGCTTGATGAAGGATGGCGAAGCTTCTGAATTAATCAGAGCGTTTCCAGCTCCCCATAGAAATCCTTACTACAGACAAATCCCCCAACCCCCTAATCCCTAAATACCCAATACCCATCCCTCCCCCAATCACCCCCAAACGCTTCCTCACTTCCTCAACGACCTCCTTCTGAGCGTCGATCTAACCTCGAAGATTTTTTGAATATTTCGCATTCTTCAGCTCCTTCTGGAGGGACTCCTCGCGTTCCTCGATCTCTAAGACCTTCTTCGGCTCAGACTTCGATGGAAGAATGGAGCAAGAGGACTAGAGGATTCTTTTCTAATTGACAAACGCCAATACTGATTACAATTGGAAAAGTTTTATGGATGGTCGCCTCTTTGATGCTGAATGACTTAGATTAAGGAGCAGTTCACGAGGGACGTAGAGAATTATGTGGATAAGACAAAAGGTAAACATACAGGTACGGACATAGACATACACACAAGCACATACACACATACACTCTCACACACACACACACACACACACACACACACACACACACACACACACACACACACACACACACACACACACACACACACACACACACACACACACACACACACACACACACACACACACACACACACACACACACACACACACACACACACACACACGCACGCACGCACAGTGAGAGAAGCGCTTAATCTCTTTCTACTGATGACATAGCTTATGGATTCTCTTGTAGTTAATGACATATAATTAATCAGTCAACTTAGAAGTTAAGGACAGATAATTAATTAGCGAACGAGGGAACGGTCTTCCATTTATTAATTGATTAGGTCATCTTCGGATTAACGATACCATTCATGGACTTAAGACAGTGCTCTTAAACCTTTACGCTAACTGCCATGTCTATACAAAATTCCGGTAATTGTTTTCTTGGACACAACTAATGAAATGAGTAAAATTCTACATTTTAGAAGTAGAAAGTATTTGTTAGGCTTGGCTGAAAGGTAAGTATGGCCTTTGGTATCGAGTATGTGGCAAAGGGTTAAACCCTGAAGGTACAGTTGTTTCCTAAAGTCCCTTGGACCCCAGTCTTCCTGCCGCAGCCGAGATTCATCGACACATGATTGGAAACAGCGGACGCACACAGTCGCATATTATGTTAAATGAATTGCGGTCATTTGCAACTGTACCCCTGTCCAGGATATCGAACTCACTGCTGATGAATCCTTGCTCCCACCCTAGTTTACACACTATTCCTCCTACGCCTCCTACTCCTCCTCCTCTTCCTGCCTCTTCTAGTCTACATTCTCTCTCTCTCTCTCTCTCTCTCTCTCTCTCTCTCTCTCTCTCTCTCTCTCTCTCTCTCTCTCTCTCTCTCTCTCTCTCTCTCTTCTCTCTCTCCTCTCTCTCTCTCTCTTCTCTCTCTCTATCTCTCTCTCTCTCTCTCTCTCTCTCTCTCTCTCTCTCTCTCTCTCTCTCTCTCTCTCTCTCTCTCTCTCTCTCTCTCTCTCTCTCTCTCTCTCTCTCTCTCTCTCTCTCTCAAACAAACAAACAAACAAACAAACAAACAAACAAACAAACAAACAAACAAACAAACAAAGGGAAGAAATTAATATATCTACTAGAAGAAGCACCTGTACCACCCAAAATGCATGGCTTACCTAAAATTCACAGGACAGGAATTTCCATGCACCCTATCACTTCAGGAATCAATAGTGCGCTCCACATAATAGCCATATGCTTAGCTAAACCCCTGCCCAAAACATTAGGATCCATTAGTCATGCTCACCTACGAAATTCTTCAGATCCAATTAACAAGTTAAAAGATTTACATTTCAGTAGCAAAAAATTAGCCATCTATGATGTTACCTCATTATTCACCCGAGTTTCAATAAGTGATGCTCTAAAAGCTGTAGAACGAGTAGTAAAAAATTTAAATAGTGAATATTTACCTGTCCCCAAAACAGATTACCTTGAACTAATTTCCCTCTGTGGATATTTTGGTGCTTTCACTTTTAATGATATTGGATACAGACAACATTCTGGCCTAGCCATGGGTAGTCCCCTTTTTGCTGTGTTGACCAATTTATGAATGGAAATACTCGAAACGGAAAATTATATATCAGTAATGGGTAGAAATAGCATATGGTTAAGGTATGTTGATGACATTATTGTAATTGTACCTAAAGAAACTAATATTAACAACAAATTAAGAAGATTAAACAGTAGCAATGACGGCATACAATTTACAGCAGAAATAGAGAACAACGGGAAATTACCTTTTTTAGACATTATTATACACAGAACAAACAAAGGTGTAAAGTTTTCAGTATACCGCAAGCCCGTCAATAAGGAAGACTACATATATTTTCATTCGGGACACAATGCTAAAACCAAAACAGATATAGTAATAGGCTTCTCTCTCAGAGCATTTTGCATATGTAGTGAAGAGTTTCTGTGAGATGAACTAAATCACATTACAGAAACCTTCAACAATCTAAAATATCCAAAAGTCTTCTGTGGAAATTGAAAAAAAAGGCTAAAGAAATAAGTAAGAGAAGCAAAGATAATTAGAAATGCAACAAAGAAACCCGATATATCACAGCCCCAAGCTCCAATATTAATTCACACCTAGACAAATTCCTCTTAAAAGCAGGCATTATAATGGCTATAACATCAGGCAGCAAAGTAGAAGTAGGACATTTGGTCACACGTATTAATAGTAACCCAACTAATGAAAACAGTATTGTATATAAGGTACCATGTAAAATATGCTCATCATCATATTTTGGAGAAGCAGGTCGTGCATTAAAAGGTTATACGAACACAAAAATTATATAAAAAAATCACAGATTTTCTAATTCTACTATAAGGCATATAGATAACTATGACCACCTTCCAGACTGGGACAATACAACTGTAATAAATAATTTGATACCGTCTTGGTAACCAACAAGTATGGGACAATTGCTCGTAACTAGTATATTACAATTTAAATGATTCTGAAATTCCATGGTAGATATATTTATTTTATTTGTACAAACCTTGATGGAGATTAACATTTATTCCCTTACTAGATTTGATCAAACTAAATTCAATTAAATTTCTTTCTGTGATGTTATTGTTGTATGTGATGACTTTAGCGTTATCACAGTCAACTGGGTGGTTTAAATGGTTCGTATGTTGAATATGCCGCTAGATTGGTTTCCCTCTCTAACGTATTTCTTGTGTTGATTGATTCGTGTTTTGAGTGTTTTAGCAGTCTGACCAACATAAAACTGATTACATGACTTACAAGGTATTTTGCACACATACCCTTTATCACTATTGACAGAATTATCTATGAGGAATTGTCGTACAGTGTTCTTATTGTTAAAAACTACATTAATGTTGAAATTACGTAATATATTTAGAATTTTTTGCAGGTTCTCTTGGTACGGTAGAATGAGCAAGTTATTCATATTGAAAGTTTGAGTTGACCTAAGGTTATGAAATGTTCTTTTAGCACAATTGTAAGCTGTATCAAGAACATGTGTGTGGTATTGCAGCTTAGTATCAGTATCGTAAATACATTTTATTTCATCATCGATGTACTCTGGGCTGCAAATGCGTAGGGCTCTAAGGAACAGCGAAAAAAACTGATCGTTTTACGCCATGAGGGTGTGAGGAATAATAGTGTATATAAGAGCAAACATTGGTTGGTTTACGATATACACTAAACTTCAAGTCACTTTCACGGCGGTAGATATTACAATCAAGGAATGGCAAAATACCTTCATTCTCTATCTCCACCGTGAAGTTAATGGAACTGACCAAATTATTAAGTTTACATAAGAAATCATTTACATTAACGTGAATGGGACACAGACATAGGATGTCATCAATGTACCGCAGCAATATTATGTCTTACTTAATATTTTAGTTTCAAAAAACTCCATCTATAAATTAGGTCAACTCAAGCTTTCAATATGAATAACTTGCTAATTCTACTGTACCAAGATTACCTGCAAAACATTCCAAGTATATTACGTAATCTCAACATTAATGTAGTTTTTAACGATAAGAACACTGCAATACAATTGCCCATAAATAATTCTGTCAATAGTGATAGAGGGTGTATATACAATATACTTTAAAAATCATGCAATCAGTTTTATGTTGGTCAGACTGCTAAAACCCTCAAAACACGAATCTATCAGCACAATAAATACTTTAGAGATGGAAACCAATCTAGCGGCATATTCAACCACATGAACCATTTGAACCACCCAGTTGACTGAGATAACACAAGTCATCACATATAACAATAACATCACAGAAAGAAATTTAATTGAATGCAGTTTGATCAAATCTAGTAAGGGAATAAATGTTGATCTCCATCAAGATTTGTACAAATAAGATAAATACATCTGCCATGGAGTTTCAAAATCATTCAAATTGTAATATACAAGCTATGAGTAATTATCCCATACTTGTTGGTTACCAAGACGGTATCAAATGTCACGTGTACTTCTTCCACTAACCTCTCCGAATTCCCTCTTCACCATGTCTCACTCAGTCATATATTCTGTACCTTGTTTCATCATTTTATAATTCCTTCTTTGTATGAGCACTGAAGATGTAATTATACGAAAGCGCTCCGCTTCGTTAGTCTAATTTTCCTAGTGGTTACTTAAGTATTTGTGAACACACATTACTAATGTTTTATTGCATATATATATATATACATATATATATATATATATATATATATATATATATATATGCATATATATATATACATTTATATATATACATATATATATATATATATATATGTATGTATATAAATGTATATGAATATATATATATATATATATATATATATTGAAAATGTATCAAAAAATGCAAATGAGTAAATAAATATTTCTTAACTTTTTCCGAACTCTTCACTATCTATAGTCAGGTCTAGGTAGTGTAGCACTATCTGAACACCTGGTTATAAGATCTACAGATCCTACCCCCGTAAATTTTATCTCAACATTCCTTGGATATACGTATTAACACCCCAGGTTGAGAAGCACTAGAAGTAGAGGGTCTCTATGGCAACAACGTATGAATTGGAGATAGATAATGGTAAATATATGCGAAGTCATTTGGACAATAGCAGTACCTTCCCGGAAGTGGTTAAAATCCTCGTATAGGACGACAGCGTCCGAAGTAGTTGGGCCGAAGTAGGTTAGTGATAGTAGTAGTTCTAGCCTGTCA
>NC_134789.1:65719633-65724633 GCF_046742065.1 Oratosquilla oratoria
TACACATGTACATATACATATACATATAGATATACATGTTGTTACGGGCTGGCTGGTATGTGAATAGACGTTACTTATAACTTCTAAGTGCTTAAGAACCAGCTCACTTCTAGAAGCCACTGTAGGACTGAACTATCTGGTCAGGGCCTAGATAATTCGTAAGACTAGAAGTAAAGGTAACAAAGAAGATTCCAGGAAAGGAATATTAAACTAGCGATAAAACTAGTAAACGAAATTATTAATGGAAAATATTTACAGGCAATCAACACAAAAGAGAATGGGCAGTAGGGTCAATGGGACCGTTACATGATTATAAGAATATGGAAATTATCGTTCAAATAAGAAACAAGATACGTATACAATATGGTACTATCTAAGTACAAAGAGATCAGGAACATGCATCAGAATAAGTAATAAGTACAAATATAAGTAAAGTAATGCAATGTATATCAGACACGTAATGTAGGCAAAAAGGGTGATCACTTCACACCAATCGTCTCATGAGTCCAAACTTGTATTTTTATCAAGAGATCAATAGAGCGAGAAATGACAAGGAGTCAGCGAATACCACCGCTTATATACCATTGGACCGGAAGCGGGATACTTCCGGTGAAGTGTGCGAGTGAGTGAAAGGAGGGGAGGAGGGTAAGTTAACACGTCAACATGGGTAGTTTTTAGGACCCTCGACTCGCTTGAACAATCTATTTATTTAGTAACTGTCAAATCTGTGCGCTCCGAACTATTCAGGATTTCGCTTGTCTGTTTGTTCTACAAGAGTGCGCACCTCTCTCCGCACGTAGGCAAGATTACATATAGTGGACGGGCGTTACTGCTTAACATTGTTACAATACATACATAGACAAGAAATATGAACATAGTTATGTAATACAAAGGAACACAATTCTATAACATAATTACAATATGACGTAATATCTAATATTACGTTACACCTCCACCGTTTGGGAAAGCTTTTCACTTTCTGTTGAAAAGCTATGTTCTAGAAAGTATGGAGTAGTTCTTCTGCGCAGGGGACAGCTTCTTGCTGTAGTAGGCGATAGCGTGAAGAACTTCATTGTGTTCTTGCAAGAGGGCGGCACCGATACCGGTGTCGCTGGCGTCGACTTGCAGAAGAAAGGGTCGTTGGAAATCGGGTGCCCTTAGAACTGGTGCGTTAGTGAGAAGGGACTTCAGGTTTTTGAAGGCCGTCTCACAGGTAGGTGTCCACACGAAGTCGTGGTCTTTTCTCAACAGGTCAGTCAATGGTTCTGCTACATCTGAAAAATTTGGACAAAAAACGGCGATAATAGCCACTCATTCCGAGGAATCGACGTACCTCTCTACGATTAGTGGGTGTTGGTACATCATTGATGGCTTTTATCTTGGCGTCTATTGGAAACACTTGGGAATTTCCAACTTTAAATCCCAAATAGGGGACCTGTGTATGTCCGAAATCACATTTGGACAAATTGATGGTAAGGTTTGCTTGGTCTGCTCTATAAAAGAAATTATTTAGATGTTCAATGTGTTCTGTCCAAGACTGACTAAATATTATCACATCATCTAGATAAGTTTTTACTCCTGGCAATCCTGCAACAAGATTACTTATCATTCTTTGGTAAGTGGCAGGGGCATTTTTAAGCCCAAATGGCATTGCTCTGAATTGGAACAATCCCTCTTCCGTAATGAAAGCGGTAATTTCTCTTGAGCGAGGGTGTACAGGGATTTGATAGTATCCCCTTAACATATCCAACTTGGATACATACTTGGCAGTTCCTAGACTGTCTATGATATCATCTATCCTAGGGATAGGAAAAGCATCGGCCTTAGTGTGGGCATTGATTTTCCTGTAGTCAATGCACAGGCGATAAGATTTGTCAGATTTAGGGACAAGAATGCAAGGAGATGCCCAAGGACTACTGGAGGGTTCAATTATTCCCTGTTGAAGCAGAGTGTTAATTTCTGCTTTTATGAAATCCTTCTTTTTTGGATTGACTCTATAAGGGGCTTGTTTGATAGCCCTTGGCGAGTCTAGAATTATTTCGTGTTCTATCAAAGAAGTGAATCTTGGGGAATCTAGAAATAATTTTGGAAAACTTCTTAAGAGGAAAAGAATGTCTTTACCTTGTTTCTCAGATAAGTGTCCTACTTTTATCTGAAGATTTTGTAGTATCTGAGAGTTTTCCAAGGGAATCTCAGGAGGATTAGGCAGGTTATCAGGAGGCTCTTCCGATTCTATTGTGGTAGAGCTGCAAATTGGAATTGGATCTCTGGAATGATAAGGTTTTAAGGTATTTATGTGACAGAGACGGGAACTCTTTCTTCTGTCTGGAGTTTTGATTATGTAGTTGAGATCACTGGCTCTGGACAAGACTTCATAGGGTCCTTTGTATTTAGCCTGCAATGGATCTCCTGGTATGGGAAGATAAAGTAACACTTGATCTCCTGGAGAGAAAGTTCTAAGTTTAGAATTTTTATCATACCGACCTTTCATTACTCGTTGAGCATTCGTCAAGTTCTCTCTTGCCAACTTCCAAGCTTCTAACAACTTCTCGGTGACCTGGGACACGTATTTCAAAGAAGGAACTGGTGGTTCTTCTTTCATCCATTGTTCATGAAGTATCTTTAGGGGACCACGGACTTCATGACCGAAGACTAATTCTGACGGGCTGAATCCAAGGCTTTCTTGAATTGTTGTTCGGGTGGCGAACAACAAAAAGGGGAGTCCGTCTTCCCAATTTCGAGTGTTCTCAGCACAGAAGATTCTTAACATTGTCTTGAGCGTTTGGTGAAAGCGCTCTAGAGCACCTTGTGATTGAGGATGATAGGCGGAGGAAGTTACATGATTTATACCTAGTGTTACAAGAGTTTCTCTAAACTTGTTGGAAAGAAAATTACTTCCTTGATCACTTTGAATGTTCTTGGGAAATCCTACCATAGTGAAATATTTCAACATTTCTCTGATTATGTTTTGAGCTTTAATATTTTTCAAAGGAATTGCTTCTGGAAAACGAGTGCTCATACACATGATTGTGAGAATGTACTGATTTCCTTTACTTGAAGGAGGTAAAGGTCCTACACAATCAATAAGAACTTTTTTAAATGGCTCTTCCATTACAGGAATGGGATGGAGTGGAGCTTCTACAATTTTCTGGTTGGGCTTACCTACAAGTTGACATGTATGACATGTTTTACAATATTGGGCAACATCTTTGACAACCGTGGGCCAATGGAAATGTTGGGTTATGTTGAACAAGGTCTTTCTTACCCCTAAGTGACCTGCTAAGGGAGTATCATGAGCCAATCTTAGAACATTATTCCTGAAACCAAGAGGGAGGACTATTTGATTCCTTACTTGCCATGGCTGGTCAGCGGTTGCGGTGGATGCTCTCCATTTTCGCATTAGGACTCCGTTTTCTATATAGAAACCTCGTGACATATTTTCAACTTCTTCTGGAGAAGAAACAATCTCGTACAAATTTTTAAGAGAAGGATCTGACTTCTGTTCTTTGATTAATTCTGCTCTAGATAGAGAAACTGGTGAAGAAGAAGATGGGTCAGTTTGGGAGAATAGGGATTCTAAATTATAGGTCTCCTCTTCAGATTTCTTGTACTGAGATCTGGTTACAGCACAAGCGGGAAACAACTGTAAGTTATCTGAAGGTTCTACTGAGGTCTTAGGGTTATTTGTTATTAAGGGAGAAATGACTTTGCTTCCAGCGATGTCATTGGCCAACAATAAGGATATTCCTACTATGGGAAGAGAGTCTACTACTGCTACTTTAACCATTCCGGTTGTTAAATCAGACCGCAAGAAAACATTATGTAATGGACATTTTATAATTCCTCCAACTCCTTCTATCAATATATCATAACCTGTATATGACTCACCCAGATTCTGCAAGACAGAATTTAAAATCAGACTTTGCTTTGCTCCTGTGTCTCGGAGTATGGAAATAGGATATTGTTGTGAACTACTACTATGAGATATAGTTCCTGAAGATACAAATGGTTTGAAACAAGGATCATGATTTGATGAGGGGGGTTCTACATTACTTGACAATACCGGCTTCTTTGGTAGTTTATCCTGAATAGAGGATTTTGAATCATCTGATTTTATATTACTTACAAGAGTTGGTGTCTTATTGGAGAATGAGGGTGTCAGTCTCTTTCTGCAATTAGAAATGTGATGGCCAACCTGTTTACAATATGAACAAGTTACAGGGGGATTAGTCTTAAACCTTTCCATTCTTTGCCAAGGTTGGTTTGGAGGATATTTATTGAAATCAGACCTGTAACTGAAATGTGATGGGCTAGACTGATTTTCAAAGCGTTTCTTTGGGGACCAAGGATCAGAGTATTTTGTTGAATCTGGAATATATGACTTTGACTTTTGGGATTCCATTTGTCTTGACTTAGGTTTATGATTTAGTGTGAACTCATCAGCCAATACAGCAGCTTTAGTTAAAGTTTCGGGAACATGATCATCTATAAAAATCCTAAGATCTGTCTCTAACGTATTCTTAAACTGCTCCAATAAAATCAACTGTTTAAGTCTATCTAAGGTGTCCGTTTCACTAGCCAAACACCACCTATTGA
Source organism: Oratosquilla oratoria (assembly GCF_046742065.1). Taxonomy (NCBI): domain Eukaryota; kingdom Metazoa; phylum Arthropoda; class Malacostraca; order Stomatopoda; family Squillidae; genus Oratosquilla; species Oratosquilla oratoria. Next base: position 65,724,230 of record NC_134789.1, read on the forward strand.
ATAACCTCTCTTGTTGAGCCGCATATTCTACGTATGTTAACTGAGGTGTCTTCCTATAATTACGGAATTTCTGTCTATAGGCCTCTGGTATTAGTTCATAAGCTTTTAAAATACAAGCTTTCATATTATCATACTCGCTTTCTGCTTCTGAAAGAGAAGTATAAATTTGCTGAGCCTTACCCTTAAATTGTGTTTGAATGATTAATGGCCAATTTTCTTTAGGGATTTGTAACTGTTGCGCCAATTTTTCCCACTGAAGAAAGAAAATTTCTGGCTCTCCCTCTGAAAATTGGGGTAGAAGTTTTACATATTTGGAGATATCTATATGACCTTCCTGAACTACGGGTTGTCTATCAACAATCCTAGCTTCTACTTCTGCCTTCTTTAATTCTAACTCTGCCAAT
>NC_134789.1:65729633-65732133 GCF_046742065.1 Oratosquilla oratoria
GTCCTGCTTAGTTGGGGATCTTAGTAAAAACACAGTTAATAAATTTTTTTTTAATTAACCAGGTATAGAGCCATTATCAGTAATAAGAGAATCTCTTGAAATACATAGGGAAGATAAAAATTATAGTTTAGGTAGCGTGGCAGAATGTTTCAGGCCAACAGAAAACAAAGTCTCATGGAGTAAACCCTACTCAGATGTTCAACACACCCTAGTAATTACTAATTCATCACGTTCAAACGAAGCTTTGCTAACTGTGGAAGGTGGCGTAATAAAGACGACATCATTACAATCCAGAGCAATTAACAGGGTAAAAGTGCAGTTGAAATGAGACACTGTAGACTGTGAAATTTTAATCAATTATATTAAAAGGTTTAAAATTAGATTCAAAGATATATAAGACAAACAAGAACATGTTAGAAATATTAGTGATTAATACTTTGAATGAAGACATAGTCTTAAGAAACGATACACAAATAGGATGTTTTCAAGTTTGTACAAATCCCATTAAGATTTTAAATGAGAGTAATGGGGAGGTGGAATCACTAATTTTATCAATCTGTTCATTCCAGGAGGAAACAGATTTGGGAGAGAAATACAATAGAACCTGCCAGTTTTTCTGAGTTGGATGAAAAGATGAGTTGTTTTGCTCTTAAAACACAATAAAACAATTGCTTTGCCGGGGGACGCCTTGGTAAAAAAGCTGTTTTAAAACATCAGATGAAATTAAAACTAGGGACTCAACCTATCTATATACCTGCCTACAGATGACTACATTCCAAACTAGCCATTGTAGATAAAGTGGTCAATGAAATGTTATCACAGGACATTATTGAACGTAATAAAAGTGAGGGGAACTTCTTTCTGATTCTGGTGCTAAAACCAGATGTTATCATGCGTCCAGTTATGGATTATAGAAAATTGAATAAGCAGACTGTATCCGACCGATTACCATTACCGGTAATAGGGAAAATTTTAGAAGTTTGGGAACCGAGAATACGTATTTTAGCACTATAGATATCAAGTCTACGATCTGGCAGATCGAGTTGCATGAAGACTCACGACATTTCTCAGTATTTTCTATTCCATCGGGACACTATGAGTTCAAACGAATGTCATTTGGGTTATGTAATAGTCCATTAACTTACATGAAATCAATGAATACAGTTCAAGATGGGATGTTAGGAAACACTGCCAGTGTATTGCTAGATGATATTTTGATAGTTTTCCAAACAGCGACTGAGCATTTTAAGAAATTAGATTTGGTATTCTCAAGACTAAGTGAAGCAGGATTGAAAGTGAAACTTGAAAAATGTAAGTTTTTGCAGGACAGTGTTATTTATTTGGGGTATGATATAGACAGGCATGAACTTAGTACAGTAGGTTCAAAGGTTGAAACAGCAAATATCTATCCAGTTCGAAACAATGTAGAAAAAGTTAAAAGTTTCTTGGGATTGATAGGATATTATAGGAAATTTATCCAAGGATATGCAGACATAGCTAATCCATTAAGTTCTTTGTTGAGGAAAGACTCAAAGCATGTGGAGACCTGCACAACAGCAAGCTTTTGACAAATTGAAAGATAAACTTACTAGTTCTCCAGTGTTCATGTTTCCAGATTATGATAAGTTCATTCTTTGTACTGGTGCGTCTGACATAGGATTAGAAGGCATACTGATTCAGGAGAGAAATGAAACTTTGAAACCGATAACTTATACATCTAGACTTTATAATAGTGCAGAGAGAAACTACTCTATAACAGAAAGAGAAACCTTAGCAGTGATATATTCATTAGAAACTTTTAGAGGTATGACACTGGTATATCCAATCAGAGTGTGGACCGATCATACAGCTATTCAGAGCTTATTTAAGTACAAGAACTGTAGGGGGAGACTAGCCAGGTGGTTTGCTAAACATAGATGTTATGAGGTTAGGTTTGAATATATTCCGGGTAGAAAGAATATTGCAGCAGATGCACTTTTTAGAAACATTAGCCAACGAACGATAGGGTTATTCAATTATGTATGTAGTATAGATGAACTAGTAGCCTTAGATAAGGAATTTATAATAATGGAACAAAGAAAATATAAGACTTGGGAATCAGTAGCTCAATACTTGATAAACCCAAGAGGAAATCCTCTAAATCTACCAAAAGTGTATAAGATAGGGGAATTTCAATTGAGTAATGAACTTTTGTGCAGAAAAACAGTTGTAAGTGGGAAAGATGTTTCTAGGGACCCAGTGAATCAGTTGGTAATACCACAAACTCTTGTACAAGAGGTATTGAAGTTACTTCATGATAGTGATTGTATTTCACATTCAAGAAAAGATCAAACTTATAGACAGTGGAGCTAAAACTCTTTTGGCTAGGTATGAAGAAAGATATATATGGTTATATAGAATATTGTTTGAAATGTGCTAAGGTAAAAGGAAATACACCAGAACCTGCTCCTATGTTATCATATCCTATCCCGCAGAATCCTTTGGAAAGAGTTCACGTAGA
>NC_134789.1:65742133-65744633 GCF_046742065.1 Oratosquilla oratoria
GTTGAAAAGCTATGTTCTAGAAAGTATGGAGTAGTTCTTCTGCGCAGGGGACAGCTTCTTGCTGTAGTAGGCGATAGCGTGAAGAACTTCATTGTGTTCTTGCAAGAGGGCGGCACCGATACCGGTGTCGCTGGCGTCGACTTGCAGAAGAAAGGGTCGTTGGAAATCGGGTGCCCTTAGAACTGGTGCGTTAGTGAGAAGGGACTTCAGGTTTTTGAAGGCCGTCTCACAGGTAGGTGTCCACACGAAGTCGTGGTCTTTTCTCAACAGGTCAGTCAATGGTTCTGCTACATCTGAAAAATTTGGACAAAAACGGCGATAATAGCCACTCATTCCGAGGAATCGACGTACCTCTCTACGATTAGTGGGTGTTGGTACATCATTGATGGCTTTTATCTTGGCGTCTATTGGAAACACTTGGGAATTTCCAACTTTAAATCCCAAATAGGGGACCTGTGTATGTCCGAAATCACATTTGGACAAATTGATGGTAAGGTTTGCTTGGTCTGCTCTATAAAAGAAATTATTTAGATGTTCAATGTGTTCTGTCCAAGACTGACTAAATATTATCACATCATCTAGATAAGTTTTTACTCCTGGCAATCCTGCAACAAGATTACTTATCATTCTTTGGTAAGTGGCAGGGGCATTTTTAAGCCCAAATGGCATTGCTCTGAATTGGAACAATCCCTCTTCCGTAATGAAAGCGGTAATTTCTCTTGAGCGAGGGTGTACAGGGATTTGATAGTATCCCCTTAACATATCCAACTTGGATACATACTTGGCAGTTCCTAGACTGTCTATGATATCATCTATCCTAGGGATAGGAAAAGCATCGGCCTTAGTGTGGGCATTGATTTTCCTGTAGTCAATGCACAGGCGATAAGATTTGTCAGATTTAGGGACAAGAATGCAAGGAGATGCCCAAGGACTACTGGAGGGTTCAATTATTCCCTGTTGAAGCAGAGTGTTAATTTCTGCTTTTATGAATTACTTCTTTTTTGGATTGACTCTATAAGGGGCTTGTTTGATAGCCCTTGGCGAGTCTAGAATTATTTCGTGTTCTATCAAAGAAGTGAATCTTGGGGAATCTAGAAATAATTTTGGAAAACTTCTTAAGAGGAAAAGAATGTCTTTACCTTGTTTCTCAGATAAGTGTCCTACTTTTATCTGAAGATTTTGTAGTATCTGAGAGTTTTCCAAGGGAATCTCAGGAGGATTAGGCAGGTTATCAGGAGGCTCTTCCGATTCTATTGTGGTAGAGCTGCAAATTGGAATTGGATCTCTGGAATGATAAGGTTTTAAGGTATTTATGTGACAGAGACGGGAACTCTTTCTTCTGTCTGGAGTTTTGATTATGTAGTTGAGATCACTGGCTCTGGACAAGACTTCATAGGGTCCTTTGTATTTAGCCTGCAATGGATCTCCTGGTATGGGAAGATAAAGTAACACTTGATCTCCTGGAGAGAAAGTTCTAAGTTTAGAATTTTTATCATACCGACCTTTCATTACTCGTTGAGCATTCGTCAAGTTCTCTCTTGCCAACTTCCAAGCTTCTAACAACTTCTCGGTGACCTGGGACACGTATTTCAAAGAAGGAACTGGTGGTTCTTCTTTCATCCATTGTTCATGAAGTATCTTTAGGGGACCACGGACTTCATGACCGAAGACTAATTCTGACGGGCTGAATCCAAGGCTTTCTTGAATTGTTGTTCGGGTGGCGAACAACAAAAAGGGGAGTCCGTCTTCCCAATTTCGAGTGTTCTCAGCACAGAAGATTCTTAACATTGTCTTGAGCGTTTGGTGAAAGCGCTCTAGAGCACCTTGTGATTGAGGATGATAGGCGGAGGAAGTTACATGATTTATACCTAGTGTTACAAGAGTTTCTCTAAACTTGTTGGAAAGAAAATTACTTCCTTGATCACTTTGAATGTTCTTGGGAAATCCTACCATAGTGAAATATTTCAACATTTCTCTGATTATGTTTTGAGCTTTAATATTTTTCAAAGGAATTGCTTCTGGAAAACGAGTGCTCATACACATGATTGTGAGAATGTACTGATTTCCTTTACTTGAAGGAGGTAAAGGTCCTACACAATCAATAAGAACTTTTTTAAATGGCTCTTCCATTACAGGAATGGGATGGAGTGGAGCTTCTACAATTTTCTGGTTGGGCTTACCTACAAGTTGACATGTATGACATGTTTTACAATATTGGGCAACATCTTTGACAACCGTGGGCCAATGGAAATGTTGGGTTATGTTGAACAAGGTCTTTCTTACCCCTAAGTGACCTGCTAAGGGAGTATCATGAGCCAATCTTAGAACATTATTCCTGAAACCAAGAGGGAGGACTATTTGATTCCTTACTTGCCATGGCTGGTCAGCGGTTGCGGTGGATGCTCTCCATTTTCGCATTAGGACTCCGTTTTCTATATAGAAACCTCGTGACATATTTTCAACTTCTTCTGGAGAAGAAACAATCTCGTACAAATTTTTA
>NC_134789.1:65749633-65752133 GCF_046742065.1 Oratosquilla oratoria
TCGTTACTCTGACTCTCGTGGGCGGGGAGTTGGGTGTGTGTGTGTGTGCAAGGTCATAGCATTACCCATAGATCGGACCTACGAGCTCTGAGCTCTCTTCCAGGAGGGAAATAGCTGTCGATCACGAGTCCAACACGTGATCCAAAGACCAAGTGAATACACACACACACACACACACACACACACACACACACACACACACACACACACACACACACACACACACACACACACACACACACACACACACACACACATACACACACACATACATATATATATATATATATATATATATATGTATATATGTATGTATATAGATACACACACACACACACTCACACACACATATATGTATATATATATATATATACATGCATACACACAGCAAATGGAAGATATCAACACATATGATGTGTATAAGAAGGCATTCATTAAACATTTTATGTCAAAGTGTGATCAGGATCCTGTCAGTTTTTTAGTGGAATGATAAAGCAAGTAAAAACAGGCAAATTTGACAAAGAATCCTTAGCAAAATTAGATAGATGGTTTAATGACATGAATTCTATGTTGAAGTGTTAAAAGTGGATAGAAAGGTCTGGTGATAAAATGAAAGTTTCTCGGGTTACTAAATTAACAGCATTTGCAATGTTGACAAACAGCTTTAACGAAATAACGACAGAAAATCTCTATAAAGATTTTAAGCAAACAAAGGATTTAGGGGAGATAGATTACCTTTTTCAAGGTTATAGTAAAACTAAAGCAAATAGTCCATATGTGATGGCAGTCGGAATAAAAAAATAAAACTAGGAACTATAAAAGTTATTACAGAAAGAGAGAATCTGAACATAGAGTTAAAAGCACATCAGGGAATGATAGAATTGAATGTAACAATTGTAGTTCCTGGGAGCATAAAACAGAAGTGTGTTATTATGAAACTATTTGTAGATATTACAAATATGATAGTCATGATGAATATCATTGTAGAAACCCATCTTTCTGTGTGTATCACCAGAGGATAGGGCACAGAACGCAGGAGTGTAGAACAAGACAAAAATTTTGTATTCAGTCAGAAACAAGAGGAAAACCCCAGACACAAAATAAAACTGCGCTACAGAGCTACACAAAGAAATACAAATAGACAATATTGTATTTGGGACAAGAGTGACAGAAGAGTGAAAGAAAGCACAAACACCAAAGAAAGTTGTAAACTGACTATAACAATTGGAAGGACCTCTATGGGACCTCTCATTGCCAAGTAGTATTTGATAGACCTATTCAAATATTCATTAATACAGGATCTGTAGTTAATGTTATAACTAGTAGAGTTTTAAGCCAATTGAAACCAAGAGTAAAGATCTTGGAACCAATCCATTACTTATTGCAAGGAGTAGCTAGAAATCAGTTAAAAACGTTAGGTAGGTTGAATTAGAGGTCATCTTATATAAAAAATTAGCATTTGTACATTCCAGTGATAGTTGTAGAATAATCTGATTTCCCAGAAGATTTATTAATAAGACCTGCAACTACGAGAAAAGAGAGGATGGTCATGTGTCCTGCTTAGTTGGGGATCTTAGTGAAAACACAGTTAATACCTTTTTTTTAAATTAACCAGATATTGAGCCACTATCAGTAATAAGAGAATCTCTTGAAATACATAGGGAAGATAAAAATGATAGTTTAGGTAGCGTGGCAGAATGCTCCAGACCAACAGAAAACAAATTCTCATGGAGTAAACCCTACTCAGTTGTTCAACAGACCCCAGTAATTACTAATTCATCACGTTCAAACGAAGTTTTGCTAACTGTGGAAGGTGGCGTAATAAAGTCGACATAATTACAATCCAGAGCAATTAACAAGGTAAAAGTGCAGTTGAAAGGAGTCTCTGTAGACTGTGAAATTTTAATCATCCCAGAATCAATTAGAATAAAATGTGTAGAATTAGATTCAAAGATATATAAGACAAACAAGAACATGTTAGAAATATTAGTGATTAATACTTTGAATGAAGACATAGTCTTAAGAAAAGATACACAAATAGGATGTTTTCAAGTTTGTACAAATCCCATTAAGATTTTAAATGAGAGGACTGGGGAGGTGGAATCACTAATTTTATCAATCTGTTCAGTCCAGGAGGAAACAGATTTGGGAGAGAAATACAATACAACCTGCCAGTTGTTCTGAGTTGGATGAAAGATTAGTTGTTTTGCTCTTAAAACACAATAAACCAATTGCTTTGCCGGGGGACGCCTCGGACAAAAAGGCTATTTTAAAACATCAGATGAAATTAAAACCAGGGACTCAACCTATCTATATACCTGCCTACAGATTACTACATTCCAAACTAGCCAAACAAGTGGTCAATGAAATGTTATCACAGGACATTATTGAACGTAATAAAAGTGAGGGGAACTTCTTTCTGATTATAGTGCTAAAATCAGATGTTACCATGCGTCCAGTTATTGATTATAGAAAATTGAATAAGCAGACTGTATCCGAC
>NC_134789.1:65769633-65779633 GCF_046742065.1 Oratosquilla oratoria
TTGGAAATTCGTTAACAAAAGTGGATAGTGAAAAGGATCTCGGAGTAATTATTACTAACGATCTCAAATCATCTAAGCAGTGTATTTCAGCCTCTGAGAAAGCAAACAAGATTCTAGGACTGATTGCGCGATCTTTTGACATTTGGAATATGCTGTTTCCGTATGGTCACCGAATCTTATTAAAGACGTTGACAGATTGGAAAAAATACAACGGCGAGCCACGAAACTGATTCCAAATATAAAAAATATACGAAAATTGACTAAAACATATGAATATGTTTTCCCTAAAAAAGCGTAGACTCAGAGGTGACTTGATACAGGTCTTTAAGATTCAAAAGGGAACTGACAACATCAACATGATAAAATTTTCACACTGAATGAGAATCTGACTAGAAATAATGGCCTTAAACTGTCAGGAAATAGATTTAATTTGGAAGTGGGTAGAATCAACTTCGCCAACCGGGTGGTTAATGAATGGAACAAACTTCCTGCAGAGGCAGTGCAATGAAGTTCAATTAGAAGCTTTAAGATTCATTTAGATAAACATCTAGGCAAGATGCTGTAATGACAGCCAATTATTTTATATTATTTGTTTATTTGTTTGTTATTGTTTGTCTGTTTATTGTTATTTGCTTGATTTTTATCTATTATAAGTTATCTGTCAGTTTAATATTATTTACTATTTACCTGTTTGTTTATCATTTAACTATATCTATGCATTTATTATAATTTTATTTATTTTTCTTTTATTTATCATCATTATATGTTTTCCGCATCCGACCTAGTTATAGATCAAAAGGTCTCCTGTCGGCATTCTACTCCTTTGTAATCCTTTGTAATCCTTTGTGCTCCTTCGGAGCTGCCTAGTGTAGGCCTTATGGTCTCTTGCAGTCTCCTTCATTCTTATGTTCTTATGTAGGCGTACGTGATTTATCCGACGGTACGATGTAGGCATGTGCGGGGATCATGTTCAGGAGCATACCAAGCACACTGTTCATGGGGAATGCAGTATCGAGAAATATGACCAATACCCCAGTATTTGAAGCACCACGGTTATTCATCAGACATTTTACGTAATTTACATAAGGGTAGGCAGGGGAGGAAAGAGAAGTCGACGAGGGAGGTTGGGGGCTGGTCTGGAAAGCTCCAAGTGATGACAAGTCTGTTGATGCGTACCCCATTTTGTGGGAAGCGCAGAACAGTATGCACTCCTGTCATCTACTTGGCAAACAGTGAGTTCAGAAACAGGATATCAAGTGATGAGGTATGCGGAGAATTTACTAGACCTTTCTATCGAATCTTGTATATCTAGTGTTAGTGGCAGAACCGCAGAATCCTTGACCTCATTTATGATATCTTTGCGGCGTCTTGATATGTTTACAATATTTAGAGGTAATCGCCGACATCTTGACTTCTGCCATCCTTCGATCAAGGTTGAACGTTCTGGCGACTTCGGCTAGCCAACGAAGTTTGCTATCAGGCCCCTGGTTCTCCTTGGATAGGAGTTTTACACATTCGGCACGGAGGGCAAAGCCAAGGGAAATAGGTTTATCCAGTGGAGGTGAGCTCTGAGTAACAGCTCGAGATGTATTCAGGTGTTTTGTGTAAAGTGGTAGCCTTATCACACTTTGTGGCCTTGGTAGCGGGAGATGATGGTTCCTTGTCGTTGTTCGTATCACATTCTATATGATGCTTGATGGAAAGGGTGAGGCTTGTACATGGACTGAGGGTTTACAACAGGTCCCGGTTTTCGGTGCGTATGATAGTTAAATTGTGGCCAGTATTCCTGCGACGGGTCATCTTCATCGCTTTAATGCAAGGTCGGTTTCAACATTCGCGGGAGATCCGGCTCCTGTGTGTTCTATATCACCCAAAGTGCAGGTACGTTTGTAACGCTTAGACTTGAATTAAATCTAATGGTAAAATAACTTGACCATGACGGTGGTGCCCACGTCACTTACCTTGCACTCGCACTGCGCATGCGCAGTACGAGGAAATCCGACAGGGAAAAGCCGACTCAGTGGGCGATGTGTAATCGGTTATATTACCTTTGATATTAAATTATTTAAGTATACAGGTGACTGCACCAACTATTGAGTCTCACTTTATATTTGAACCAATCCTGAATGGCAGGGGCGCTGTATAACACACGAAAAGTGATAAACGTCAGTTCATTCCGTTCAAAAACAAGTCACTTTTTTCGACCAAGATTGGTTTAAGAAACGGTTTATTGTACATTATCATATTGTAAATAGTATAAGACTGTATAAGAAAAATACAGTTCTATTGATGGTTTATTTTTTATTTTCTATTTACCTATTCATCTATTTATTCATAATTCATTCATTTGTTTATTATTATTTTCATATTCATTCACTAAATAGTGAATGTATTTATTTATCTATTTATTCGATTATGTATTTGTTTATTCATTTAGAATTTTTTGACTGTATATTGCATGACGTTATCAGTCCATAGACCAATCAGAGTACTTGTATTTCCATAACCTCTTTGTCATGAAGACGCATTTGACATTTACTTATTTATCTATTTTTACGTCGTATGATATAGTTTATTTGAGTGCAGGGCATGGTGTAGAAGTTATTAATAAAAACAACTCAGAAACTATGTCGCTTATAATATCATTGTAAGACTGAAATCACAAAAACTAAGACATTATCAATCAATCCATCCGTTGTCTCTAGTTTCTTGTAGAAAACCTGTGGTCTTCAGGTAACTTTGGACAAGACCATAAGTCACTCAGGGAAGAGATATTATTTTGTGATTCTGGGATTGTCAGTGTAGGGAACTGTAATATGAGGTGTTCTGTGCCCTCCATGTAGTGGTGGCATCTAGGGACTAGTAGTTATCTTTGTATGAATATGTAGAAAGATTATACATCCTAAGTTCATGGAACTGCCAGTAAATCATGCAATTCTCTTTTTCTGAAATGCTTAACTCTTTAAACTCCGATGACAAGATTCTTGTCATTTGGTCAATTAAAACAAAGAATCATAAAACACCAAAAATTTTTATAAAACACCAGAAAAATATGACGTAAAAACAAGCCCGGTCAAACCGCAACAGATGATATTCGGATGTACGGGCCGGCGCGAGGCCTACCAGATCCGGTGTTTGGTATCTACACCAAAAGCGGCTGACACGAGTTGAATGGGTTAAGTTAAAGTGGAAGTGAAAATCAATGAGAAATTAAGGTATACTCGTCCAACTTTCAGCAAGGGCGGGAGATGCCGACAAAATGTCCTCAGTTTGGTTACAGATATTTACAAAATTTAAAATATTTTGTATTCTTTACCTTTGTTACTGATAATTTATACCTCTAATTTCATGTCCTCAGTTTGGTTACAGATATTTACAAAATTGAAAATATTTTGTATTCTTTACTTTTGTTACTGATAATTTATATCTCCTATTTCATGTCCTCAGTTTGGTTGCAGATATTTACAAAATTGAAAATATTTGTATTCTTTACCTTTGTTGCTGATCATTTATACCTCTAATTTCATGTCTTCAGTTTAGTTGCAGATATTTACAAAATTGAAAATATTTTGTATTCTTCACCTTTGTTACTGATAATTTATACCTCTAATTTTATGTCCTCAGTTTGGTTACAAATATTTACAAACTTGAAAATATCTTGTATTCTTCACCTTTGTTACCGATAATTTATACCTCTAATTTCATGTCCTCAGTTTGGTTATAGATATTTACAAAATCAAGGATATTTTGTATTCTTTACCTTTGTTGCTGATAATTTATACCTCTAATTTCATGTCCTCAGTTTGGTTACTGATATTTAAAAAAAAAAAAAAAAAAAATGTATTCTTTACCTTTGTTACTGATAATTTATATCTCCTATTTCATATCATTATGATAGAACATTCATGAAGTTTGAAGATCGTCGACGACTCTGCTGTTTTGAGGGCGTAAAATATGAAAGCTTGTTACTGTTAACGATGTTTGATTACAAGAAAGCACTTCGTAATAGGATTTTTCATTTTTGTGGTAAGATTGCCGTGATGTCATTATTGTCATTTTATGGCTCTTTCGTGTTTTTTTTTTCTTCTTTTTTAAGAAACTAACGTGCTAAAGAATGAAGTCTGAGGTGACGTGAAAGAACAAATAAAAGAACAACCTTATTCTACCTAGTATCATGAGCCCCCCTCCCCCCCGTTGTGAACATAAGAATTAAAGAGACTGCAAGAGACTAGGCAGCTCCGTATCCATCACCACCTGTCATCCCCATCCATAAAGTTGTCTAATCGCTTTTTAAAACAACTGATAGTTTCAGCGCTTACTACATGGTTACTAAGTTTATTCCATACATCGACCACCCTATTAGTAGACCAATTCTTGCCTATTTCCTTCTTAAATCTAAATGAAGACAATACCTGTTCGATTATCGGCTTTGGTTTCGATTTGTTTGGTAATTTGTTTATATACCTCTCTTTGTTTGATTAATTGTTGTTTCACTTATCAGTATAATTGAAGTTATACAAAAAAATATATATTATATGAAGAAATGGATTATGGTTTTATTTGTAGTCGTGAAATTTTCTGTCTTCGGAACCAAGTTGAGGATTGGAAGTAGTTCCTCCTTTATTTATTTTTTTTCATTTTTATAAAAAATATATATGCTTAGAATTATTTTTCTTTTGCAAACCTATATTCTCCATAATATTTTTCAAAGTGAGAATTAGTATTTCAAAAGAGATAACTAACGCTTCTATCCTAGGGGACACGTGTTTTTTTTTTTTTTTTTTTTTTTTTTTTTTTTTTTTTTTTTTTTTTTTTTTTTTTTTTTTTTTTTTTTTTTTTTTTTTTTTAGATTAGTCTCCAGTCATAAAAGAATGATGCATGACTCTGGTCCATATGAGATGTTACAATAACCTCCTCAAGGTCTACCTCAACCCGGTCGTCCCTGATAGGAGCGAGATAGATGTCGACGTCTTCCTCGAGAGAGAAGGGAGGGAAAGTATGAAGAAGAGGAGGAAAGGGGTAATGAAGAATTGAACGGGTCGGTACAGCTTGTGAACAGGTAGACGTGTAAGCCAGGGACTCGAAGCTATAGAAGAGGACTTACAGAGGAGGGAAGGAGGAAGGGAGTGAGGAAGGGATAAGAAGATAGACGGAAGGATTAGCAAGAGGGAAGGTCAACGGGACGGAGTAAGAGGAAGGGGAAGGGACTGGTAAAGAAGAGGAGGAGATTTGGGAAAATGGTTCATCTAGAAATTGAAAAGATTAATATGAAAGGGAATCCAGTGGGAGTGGAAGTGGGAGTAGGAAGTGGGGTGGGTAAGGAAGGGTTGAGACATAGAGAGGTAAGGATAGGAATATCGAGGGAGGTAGGAAAGGCTAAAGGTCTTATAGGAAAGGAGGGAGGAATGGTGTGGGAGAGACTGTAAGACCAAAGGGAGATAGTGAGATTATAAAGGGCGGCAGAGAAATGGAGGGAAAAAATAATTTTATCATTATTTACTATCTACTTGTTTGTTTATTATTTAACTATACCTATGCATCTATTTATGTATTTTATTTGTTACTTATAGTATTATAGTTTTTGTTTATTAATTTTTATTATTATGATTTTTTTTTTTTTTTTTGCATCCGACCTAGATATGGACCAAAAGGTCTCCTGTCGGCATGCTCCGCCTTTGCAATCCTTTGTAAAAAGGAAAAGTTTGGAGTGAAAAGATTGGGAGGAAAGAAAGACGGAAGCAGTATAGGAAGAGAAGGGGAGAGGGAATAGGGTAGAAAGAAATATAATGGAATAGACGGGTAGGAGAAACGACACATACATACATACATATACCAAGGCTTTTTCCCCCTTACAAGGGAGGTAGCCAAAAAGGGAAAGGCATAAAATCATTTCCACCCATTCCATCCCTGAATACACTCCACACCCCTCCACCCTCCCTCCCATCTGAGCACCTCCTGGATGACGGAGAAAATATAGAATAGGAAAAGATAGGTAGGGAGGGAGGGAGGAAAGAAGGGACTGACAGATCTAGATGCAAAAATAAACCAGTGAATCTCAAATAAGGAGAAATTACCCCCACTTTCAGTAGTTTCGTATTCAGAAACGGTAATGTCAGTCATTATCCTTCATGAAATAACTCTTCTAAAATGCGTAACTGATTTATATCCAACAGAAGAAACGATTTCAGTTACTGTATTTGTAACATTGAAGTTCTATGACAAAAAATAAACGAAAGAAAATTAAAAGAATAAAGTTATATCCATTGAATATCAGCTTATATATAAGATACTAGTATAAAAATTTAGCACGTTGGTAGATATGATTTCAGGAGAACTAAGTTAGAGATGAAAAATTATTAAGATTATTATCCTAAATAAAGAAAGAAAGAGAGCGAGAGACAGAAACCGAGAGAGAGAGAGATAGATATATAGATAGAGAGATAGATAGATAGATAGATAGATAGATAGATAGATAGATAGATAGATAGAGAGAGAGAGAGAGAGAGAGAGAGAGAGAGAGAGAGAGAGAGAGAGAGAGAGAGAGAGAGAGAGAGAGAGAGAGAGAGAGAGAGAGAGAGAGAGAGAGAGAGGAGAATTGGGAGGAAAGGGTGAAGAAGAAGAAGGTAAGGAGAAAGCGGAAGAGGATGAGGAAGAGGAGAAGGAGGTGGAGGAGGGGGAGAGGATAAAGAGCAGGAGGAGTAGGAGTAGGGGTGAAGAGGATGAAGAGAAGAAGAAGGAAGAGGGGGAGAGGATGAAGAAGAGAAGGGAAGGAGGAGAAAAAGGAGGAAGAAGAGGAGGAGTAGGAAAAAGAGGAGGAAGAGTAGGAGGAAGAGGAGGAGGAAGAGGAGGAGGAAGAGGAGGAGGAAGAGGAGGAAGAAGAGGAGGAGGAAGAGGAGGAGGAAGAGGATGGAGGAAGAGGACATGGGAGATGAGGAGAGAGGATGGAGGAAGAGGACATGGGAGACGAGGAGAGTTGCTGCCAGTTCTTCCTACGTCATAAAATCAACAGAAAAAGAAAATCGTATAATCCCGACCTGGGAACCAAATAACAGATCCTCGGGTCCACAGCATTCAATATTTTGAAGTTGAACGAGGATAGGAGTCTTGGTACTCCTTCCTCACTCCCATAGAGACCAGTTAACTGAAATATTTAATAAATCGGTAGACACTAGTTTTGTGCTTACTGCTTGGGGACAGTGATGGTGGACTGGCTGGTTATTTAATGTTTGCTGGAGATAGGGTAGAGTGCCGGAGGACTGGAGGGGTGTCTGTATAATTCCGCTTTACAAGGGAAAAGGGAACAAGTGTGAGTGTAGTAGTTTCATAGGGATCAGTTTATTAAGTGTAGTTGGGAAGGATTATGGGAGAGTTTTGATTGGGAGGAATAGGAGAGGAACAGGGGGAGGAATTGATGAGGAACAGTGTAGGTTTAGGACGGTTGTTCCTGTTTTTAAGAAGGGAGATATATCGTCTATATGCAACTACAGGTCAATCAGTTTGACATCAGTTATAGGTAAAATGCTTGAATCAATAATAGTTAATAGACTCAGAGAACACATCGAGAGAGATATTTTGATTCGTGACACACAACATGGTTTCTCCAAGGGTTAGTCATGTGTGACTAATCTTCTATCCTTTTACACTAAAGTATATAAGGAGTCAAATAACAATGATAGTTACAATGTTATTTACTTTGACTTTAGCAAAGCGCCCGACAAGGTGCCCCACCAGAGACTACAAGAGGAGGAAAAGTGTTAGAATGAATTAGAGCTTGAATCACTAACAGAAAACAGAAAACAGCGGGTAAAATCCAGGTGGGGCAATGTTACTAGTGGGGTTCCCCCAGGGCTCGGTTTTGGGTCCCTTGTTGTTCATTATGTACATAAGCAACTTAAACTATGGGATAAATAGTGATGTTAGTAAGTTCGCGGATGCCACTAAAATAGGACGCCTAATTAGGTCAGTAGACAACGCAGAGATTCTGCAGGATGATCTTAGCAAACTGTTACATGGTCGGTGAAATGGCAAATGACCTTCAATATCTCTAAGTGTAGCGTGTTAAACGTAGAGCTACACAACCCCAAAAATAGATACAACTTAGATAACACGTTTTTTGAGAAAACTGAGTGCAAGAGAGACTTGGGAGTTCTAGTGAGTCCAGACCTTAAAACCAGGAAACATCGCATTAGCGCCAGGAATAAAGCTAACAGAGCATTAGGTTTCATTGCTAGGACGGTAACGATGTGCAGAGGTAATGATCAAACTCTCTCTAGTGATAGTTGGACCCATCCTTGACTATGCGACACAATTTTAGTCTCCGTCCTATAGAATGGACACCAATTCATTAGAATCAGTACAGAGAAGAATGAACAAAATGATACATGGACTCAGAAATTTGCCATACGAGGAGAGGCTTAGGCACCTTAACTTACACTCTCTGGAAAGACGCGGAGTGTGGGGTGATCTAATAGAGATGTTCAAGTGGATCAAAGGCTTTAACAAGGGTAATGCATGCAAGGTCATCATATTAAATCGTAATATATTTAAACTGAACAAATTTAGATTTAAGAAGGAAATAGGCAAGAATTGGTTTACTAATAGGTGGTCAACGAATGGAATAGACTTAGTAACCATGTAGTGAGCGTTGAAACTATCAGTTGTTTTAAGAAACGGTTTGACAACTTTATGGATGGGGATGACAGGTGGTGATGCATATAGAGCTGTCTTGTGTAGGCCTTATGGTCTCTTGCAGTCTCCTTCATTCTTATGTTCTTATGTTAAAGAAATGACAGACAAAAATAATAAAAAGGAAAGAGGAATAGAAAAGAAAGAAAGAGAAAGAGTGGAGAGGTCATTGTAAGTGAACCTGAGGGGCAAAACATTGAGGAGATTTAGTTGTGGGGAGGATCCGTCACAGGTAAAGTGTTAGAGATGATAAAAGAAGCTTAAGTGGGGGATGGGGTTGGGGCACATCCCCAAGTGGAGACGGGGGGGTGGGGGGAGGTAAGAGGAGAGGAGGAAATCCGTTAGGACAATAGGACAACAGAGAAGTGCTTGGGATGAAAGAACGTGACCATAGAATAAGAAAAAATATTGAGAAAAAGGAAAGGAAGAAGAGGAAAAAGATGAAGAGTGTAGAAAGTAAAAAGTATAATGATAAAAAGGAGAAAGAGAAAATAAGAGGATGGGGAGGGGAGGAGAAGGAGGAAAAAGGAAAATGAAGACGAATAAGACAAGGAAGAAAAAGATGAAGACAGGGAAGAAAAGGAAGAAGAAGAAGAAAAGAAGAAGAAGAAATAAGAGAGAATGAAAGCAGAAAAACATGGCAAAGATGAAATAACAACAATTACAACAACAACAATAATAAGAGTAGTCATAATAACAACAACACCATTAAGATGAAGAAAAATGAGGTGAAGAAGGAAGACATGAAAAAATAGGGAATGTGCATAATTAGGGTCAAAGAAGAAAGTTGAAGATAGGAACACTTTGTGCTGGGGAAAAGTGGAGAATAGTTGGAGAGGCCTCAAAGATCTGCATAATGAGACGAAGACAATGAGAAATGAGGTGAAGTGCAACAAACGAAAGTTTGATCTTGAGCCCGCCAAGGACTGAAGAAGGAACTGGCGAAGTTGCAGAAGATATTAAGATAGGGATTAAAACAAAATTGAAAATATATGAATAGATCTGGTGGAGGAGGAGGAAAGGCGCTGTTGGAGGAATTTGGAAAAGGGATAAAGAGTAAAGGAGATGAGGGAGAGAGGAAGAAGAAGAGGAAAGTGGAGAAAGGAATAGAGAGAAAATTAGAAAAGGTTTCATAAGCAAATAGGAAAAAGGGGAAAAAATGTGACACGTAGAAAGGAAAGGAAGAGTAGGAGAAGAGGAAGAAGAGGAGGAAGAAGGAAGAAGAGGAGTAGAAGAGGAAGAAAAATAGAAAGAAGGAGGAAGAGTAGTAAGTAGGAGAAGTTAGAGGGAAAAGCGGGGATGAGGAGTAAGAGAA
>NC_134789.1:65782133-65787133 GCF_046742065.1 Oratosquilla oratoria
ACATATACATATACATATACATATACATATACATATACATATACATATACATATTGCTATTTGTTCTACCGAGCAAAAGGCCTTCTCGTAATCTACGAAAGCGAAATAGCAGAGATACATTGTATTCTGTCGTTTTCTCCATTAGTTAGTTCATAGCTTGGAAATGACCTAGAGTCGAATATCTGCATCTAAAGCCTGCCTGCTTTCTCGGTTGATTTTCATCTAAAACTTGACTTAGTCTATTTTAAAGGATCTTGGAGAATACTTTATATACATTTAAAAGCAAGCTAATCGGTCGATAGTTACTAGGGTCCTTCTGGTCTTCTTATTTTAAGAAGCAAAATCACTATAGCATTACATCAGCATTCAAGGACGCTTTCTTGATTTAAGTATTGGGTGTACAACTGAGCTAATTTAGTACGAACTTCTTTCCCTGCATCTTTCAAAAGATTTATCTATATACCATCTTCCCCAGGTGCTTTTCCCGTTTCATATTTTGTGGACCAAATTCTACTTCTTCCTCTGTAATCTCCAGTACACTACTAACATCTACAGATAAATTTACTGACTCAACTACGATCTTCAACGAGTAAAGCTCTTGGCAAAATTTTTCTATTTTTTTTAATCATTCTGTTTCTGCATTTAATGATCTCTTCATTTCTGTCTTTCAAATATATAATTTGTTGTCTTCCCAAATATGTCTGCACTCGGTCCCTTTAATACTTTTACCTTCCTGAATAGTTGTCTCTATTTCATCCATGTTTCTCTTTCTTTTCACTGTCTTTTCTTGATAATCGTGTTTAGTTCTACTCATTCTATTTCGTCTCTCCTGCTTTTAATCTACATGGCCCTTCTACTTTTAATTAGGTCATTTATAGTTTTGGAGTATTTATTTTCTTTTTGTACCTCCTACTTTCTCTGCCGATTTTCTAATAATATTCACTAAATTCAATATCATATATTCGACGGTGTCCTCGTTAGTTCTTAGAATGCGAATGTATTTCTAATTTCTAACTGAAATTCCTTCTTAATGTCCATAACCTTTGCAAGGATTATTTTCTTTTCTAAAACTAGTTTATTTCTCTTGGCTCTGATATTGAAGTTAGTATTGCAAACTACCATTCTATGGTCACTACCTATATTGACTATTTATGACCGCAATATTGCTAATGTTCTTGCTTTCATTTATTATGAATTCCACTTCGTTCTTTCTTGTTCCACTTAGACTTCTCTAGGTCCATTTACGACCTACATGCGTTTAGAAGGATTGTTCATTATCTTCATGTTGTAGTTCTCTGAAAAATTGACTAACATCATATCTCAGTCATTTCTTTTACCTACTCCAAACTTCCCAATGCACGACTCATTTTCCATCTTCTTCTCCACTTTAGTGTTAAAGCCGCCTATTACCAACGTGTACTCACCTTTTTATTGATCCATTACCTGACTTAAATCATCATAAGACTCAATTTCATCGTCTGTATCTATAAATTTGGTGCATAAACCTGAATTATTTTCAGAGTGTACCTTTTACACAGCCTAATAACAATCCGAGACATGGATCTGCTTAGACAGTGCTCTCTCAAAATTCGGTAACACACTGCCCGTGAGCATACAAGACACACACACACACACACACACACACACACACACACACACACACACACACACACACACACACACACACACACACACACACACACACACACACACACACACACACACACACACACACACACACACACACACACACACACACACACACACACACACACACACACACACACACACA
This sequence comes from Oratosquilla oratoria, assembly GCF_046742065.1. NCBI lineage: Eukaryota > Metazoa > Arthropoda > Malacostraca > Stomatopoda > Squillidae > Oratosquilla > Oratosquilla oratoria. The sequence continues at coordinate 65,783,926 of NC_134789.1, forward strand.
CACACACACAAACACACACACACCGGCTCGGTGGCGGATTGGTAAAGCACTGGCATCACAAGCCAGAGAACCGGGGTTCGATTCCCCGGTCGGGCGGAGATAAGTTGGGTTTGTCTCCTTTCACGTGTAGCCCCTGTTCATCTAGCAGCGAGTAGGTACGGGACGTTAGTCAAGGAGTTGTGACCTTGCTCTCCCGGTGTGTGGTGTGTGAGTGGTCTCAGACCTACCCAGAGATCGGCTAATAAGGAGCTCTGAGCTCACTGCCGTAGGGTGGTGTCTGGCTGTCTCGACAGAGACTGCAGCAGATCCGAGGTGAACACACACACACACACACACACACACACACACACACACACACACACCACACACACGCACGCACGCACGCATGCATTACCTGAGGAAGGAATAGAAATACGGTACTTACGACATTTATATACTAGAAATACATAAGTGAAAATATCCTAACAAGACAAATTCTAGTTCCGGACGAGTAGGAGGATATCCATTACTGAGAGGTCTAAGTTGATTACATGAAACATAGACCAAATAAGCTCCATAGGATAATGATGTTAAAGTAAAAACATATATCTGTTCTGAAGAGAAAATGAAGTACTATAAAAAACAGAGTCAATCAAGCCAGATTTAGATTGTCTTATACTAAGGCACAATGAATAAATAAATAGATAAATAAATAAATAAACAAATGGTTGCCAGCTTTCCGTTGTATAAACATTGGGTGACATTGGGTGACTGAAGCATATTTAACTATACACAATCTGAGAGAATTCAAAATTAAACCTTTTATCTATTGTTTATATAATCGTGTAATTATACAGAGTGAAATAGCATAATGTGCTCATTATAACTTAATTTGGGTTCAAACGCATTTGATAAAAACGTACATAACATTTTGAGATATGGTTCAACAGTTTAGAAAAAATGGTAGCCGGTATCATGTTTAAACACATTTTCTATGAAATATATTTCTGCGACACGTTCAGAACACATTTGTTAAATATATTAATTCGAATTATGTTCAAAACGCATTTGCTAAAGAACATCCCCTAACTTCACCAGGTAAATTGTAAAACTTGAGAACGTTGTCGTTTTTTTTATTTTTTTTATGCAGACGTCATATATCCACAAGAGTTTTCCATTTGGTGACTATGATGGATTAGGTCCACTCCGTAGACTTTTTTTTTTTTTTTTTTTTTTTTTTTTTTTTTTTTTTTTTTTTTTTTTTCTTTAATTCGCCTCCTTCCTCGGAGATTTGTTATTTAGAATGAAATCCTCCTCCTGCGTCCAGCATTTCATTTAACTTGGAAGTATTTATTCTTTACAAATACGCACAAAGAAGTGTAATGTACATACAAGCATATCTTATATGTATTCAGCCTTTGGTGGGCTTTATCAAATGTGTGTGCCTATTGTATAAGTATGCTTATGTAAACATATATATTTGTGCACGTTCACGTACATATACTCAAATACACACAAACACACACACACCACACACACACACACATACATTCACACACACACACACACACAACACACACACACACACACACACACACACACACACACACACACACACACACACACACACACACATATACATATATATATATTTATATATATATATAAAAATAGATATATGTATATATATATATGTATATATATATATAGATATATATATACATATATATATATATACATGTATAATATATACATATATATATGTATGCATATATATATATTATATATATATATACATACATATATTTATATATATACATATATATATATATGTGTGTGTGTGTTTATGTGTGTGTGTGTGTGTGTGTGTGTGTGTGTGTGTGTGTGTGTGCAAAAAACCCACTATTATGTGGATTTAAGTAAAGAAGGAAGTAACGAATTTCCGTATATTTCGATCACTTACTGTGATCCTCTTCAAGCGGAATACATAGACAAGAGAACATACATATCTTATATACAGATGAGAGAGGTAAAGTTAGGGAACATGGACAAGACATCTCATGTGACATCTATATTGTTACGCGGGTTATGTGGTAAATCGTCCGCTTTTACAATGTAAGGAAATAATTTATTAACTGCCAAGGTGGTTATGTAATCTGGCAGTTAATAAATTATTTCCTTACATTGTAAAAGCGGACGATTTACCACATAACCCGCGTAACAATATAGATGTCACATGAGATGTCTTGTCCATGTTCCCTAACTTTACCTTTCTCATCTGTATATAAGATATGTATGTTCTCTTGTCTATGTATTCCGCTTGAAGAGGATCACAGTGAGTGATCGAAATATACGGAAATTCGTTACTTCCTTCTTTTCTTAAATCCAAATAATAGTTGGTTTTCAGTGCAATTACTAATGTGTAACGACATTACTGGACAGTGATATATATATATAATATATATATATATATATATAATTATATATATATATATATGTATATATATATATATATATATATATATATACATATATGTATATATACATATATATATATATATATATGTGTGTGTGTGTGTGTGTTTATATGTATATATATGCATATATAGTCCTATGAACTAAGGTTTACTAAAATCGGGTATTTTAGATACACAAAAATCTATTCTAAAACAAAAATTAGCAGTTTGAATCTATCTACGTTGTGATCGCTATTTGTAATAGTTTCACCAACTTTTACATCGGCTATCATACTTTCACAGCTAGTGATCAATAGATCGAGTAAGTTTCCGTGTCTTGTAGGCTCATTTACATGCTGAACTACGTGAGTGTCATCGAGAAAATCTATCAACCGACTACCTATATGGCCATGTTCAATAGTGATCCAATCAATGTCAGTAGAATTTAAATCACCCATTATCAATAAGTTCCGGTTGCAAAAACTAGACAGTTCTTGAAACAATAGTTTGTCGTCTGCTAATGATAATGTCTTTGGCATATATATTACACCTACATTTAATTTTTTGTCCATTTGTTTTGGGTTAATGCTGCCACAAGCTCTATATTGAGATTTGGTCCTTCATTGACATTCAGTGCCTCATGGACATTTGCCCCATCGCGGACATCTGGTCTTTCACAGTCATTCGATCTCTTACTCTATATCATTCCACCCTACGTCACCGCGTTCCACACCGGCCACCAATCGTTCAATGACATTCTGTCCGGCATCCCT
>NC_134789.1:65799633-65804633 GCF_046742065.1 Oratosquilla oratoria
TATCTCCTCTTGGGAAAGAAATGCTTCCACTTAAGGACAGCTTTGTCAACTATCTGGACCAGTTATTTGACATCATTATTTGCAAGTGCCCAATAGTACTCTTTCTTGAGTTTGGGTGTGATCGTGACTGTGAATCCGAGGCCCACATCTCCTGTTTTTGCAAGCGTGAACTGAAGATTCCTGTGATCGAACTGGCATTTGTCAAAGCTCAGAGAGAGAAGACTGGTAGTATAGGATCTCTCATGATTTCTAGCCAGAATATTTCGGAGTCCAAGAAACAGGAGGCTGCCACAGAGGGACAGAAGAGAAGAGTTGCGGAGGAAAAGAGACTTGAGAAGGCCCAGGCTGAGAGAAAAAAGACCGATAACACTGTATAACAATGAAAAAAAAACTGAAATGAGACTATCCTTTTCTAGAGTTATTTTTTGCGTAGATCACGAATATAACATCCGTTTCTTTCTGTGACCCTCCAGTTCTTCGTAAATAGCAGTGCCCGCAATGTCTATCTGAACGGTATTTTTTGTTGCTTTTACCATTTATATAATTTTTCACATAGCTATGTGTTTTTTTTTTCTTAACAGGATACAGAGTTAAGATGCCTAGAGAATGCAAGAATTCGCCAGACAAGTTTTGGTGGATCAGTTACATTAAGGCAATACAAGAGACAGTTGACTCAACGTGTAAAGAAACTTTATGAGCTGTACTTTGGATGTAAAGTGGGTGACCAGGACAAAAGCTGGGCACCTCACATATGTTGTGTCAGGTGTACAAGTTCCCTTTCTGCCTGGGTGAAAGGCAAAGGGACTGGCCTCATGTTTGGCGTACCAATGGTCTGGAGGGAGCCAAAGGACCACTCAACAGATTGCTACTTCTGCTTAACGGATATTAAAGGTGGGTGTTCAGTGTTTATTTTTTACTGTTTTTATATATATTTTCAAGAGATGTATCAATAAAAAAGATCGAAATACATAATAAGTTGCACTTCCACTATTTTTGCACGTGATCACAACCAATAGTATCCATTTTTAGTCTGATTTTATTTTATTTTCCTGCAGGTTGCAACAAAAAAGGCAAGAAATCTATCGTGTATCCAGATCTTCAGTCTGCTATTCGCCCAGTTCTACATTCAAGTGATATTCCTGTACCACAGCCGCCCTCTGAACTACCAAGCGATGACACGAGCAACTCAGACGATTCAGAATCTCAAGATGCAACGTATACGACACAACTTGAATCTGATAAGAAACCACACCTCATCACCCAACCAGAACTCAATGATCTAGTTCGTGATCTAACACTTACTAAGCAACAGAGTGAACTCCTGGCCTCACGTTTGCAACAATGGCACCTGTTGGATGAAGAAGCTCGAATTACAGGATTTATTCACTTTGGAAAACAACTTGACTTATTGTAATGATATCAGAGGCCTATTCAGTGCCCTTGAGCTGTCCTATGAACCCAATGAGTGGAGGCTATTCATAGATGGATCCCTTTACAGCATAAAAGCAGTTCTGTTGCACATTGGGAACACCATGCCTTCAGTTCCAGTTGCTTACTCAGTCATTTTAAGAGAGACATATGAGAACCTTGCTTTTATTCTAGACCGCATAAGTTACAAAGAGCATGAGTGGTTAATTTGTGCAGACTTGAAAGTAGTAGCCATACTTAATGGGCTACAAACTGGATACACCAAATTTATGTGCTTTCTTTGCAAGTGGGACAGTAGGGCCAGATCAGAACATTATATACGCTCAGAATGGCCATCTCGGGAATCTATGACGCTTGGATGCCATAATGTAATTCATGAGCCACTAGTTAAGAAGGAGAAAATCATTTTGCCACCACTGCATATAAAACTAGGCCTAATGAAGCAATTTACCAAAGCAATGCAACATAACAAGCCATGTTTCCAGTATCTCAAAGGGATCTTCCCTAAAATTAGTGATGCCAAGATTAAAGAGGGTATATTTGTAGGCCCTCAGATTCGCAAGCTTATAAATGATGAGGACTTTGAGGCGACAATGGATGAACCTGAGCTAGCGGCCTGGCATGCATTCAAAGATGTATGCAAAGGGCTTCTGGGAAAGCACCAAGAGTCCCAGCGAGAGCGTAAAGTGGAGAGGCTAATCAAATGCTACCAAGATCTCGGATGCAATATGTCACTGAAGATACACTTTCTTCATTCTCATCTGTCCTTCTTCCCAGAGAATGCAGCAGATGTGAGTGATGAACATGGAGAGAGGTTCCATCAAGATATAGCGTCAATGGAAAACAGGTACAAGGGAAAATGGAGCCCTGCTATGCTGGCTGACTTCTGTTGGAACCTGAAGCGTGACACGCCTGAGACATCTTATAAAAGAAGAAGTAAATAACAAACATGCCGATTCACTATATATATTAATTAAATAAATACAATGAAGACATTTAATCTGACTTTGGGAGCAAAATACATTTATGGAACCTTGGAAATCTCTATTAATTGCATAATTATTAAAACAGCGATTTACAAAATATTGTGACGTGGCATGAAATTTCTGTTATCAAATTTGAATTCAGAACACTGAACTTCATAATAAAACGCACATGAGAACTATGTTTTCTTCTTAATCCTGAAATTTGTTGTACAGTGTAATCGAAGTCGAGCTGATTCTGGATTTAATGACTTTCCATGGCTGATTCGCATGTTGACCAGGAGAATGAAGACTTTATCCCTTACCCAGAATATTGTGATTACAAACGCCCTTGGTATAAGATTCGAAATAGGAAAGATATATCGAACATGGCTATGGCCAGCATGCGACACCACACTGGTCTTAGAGAAACTGCAGAGATAGCAACAGCTGCCTGGATTATCGGTGGTTTGATAATACCTGATGATATTCACCTGGTGAGAGATTATAATAAAGTAGAGCTCAATAAAATCTTGTCAGTAATCTAGAAGAGAAGTTTGATAAGAGGATAAGAGAAAATGGAATAAATTGTTTGTTATTTGATGAAAGAAGGGATGACACTAATGTGTTCATGAAAGTTGGAGATTCTGCCAAGTTTTTTCCTGCTAGGGTAAAGAAGGAATACTACATCTGCTGCGGTGAGTCAGGAAGGAAATATTTGTGGTATTTCATTCCAGAGAAAGAAGACATCAAGAAACCAGCTGAGATAGTGGCAGATAACATTGTGAACTACCTTAAAGAGAGGAACATAGACCAGACCCTGAAGGCCATTGGAGGGGACAGCACCAACACAAATATAGGGTGATAAGGGGGGGGGGGGTCATGAAGTAGATAGAGAGGAAGATTAGGAGGAAGCTGGTCTGGATTGTTTGCGACCTCCACACCAACAATTTACCACTATCACATCAGATCCTGGAGCTGGATGTCAAGACTCTTTCAAACAACAGACAATCTGGTCCGCTTGGGAAGATACTGGACTCTGCCACTCAGTTAGAAATAAGTCCGAGGTTTGAAAGAATCACAGTTGGCCCTCCACTCGTTGAGCTTCCACATAATGGGATTGACGACTTGAATACTGATCAGTGCTATGGTTATATGATTGAAAATGCCATCAGGACTGGAGTCATGCCTCATAGGCTTGCTTACTTGCAGATGGATCCAGTCTCACATTCTAGGTGGCTCACAACCAAAAAGGTTGTGTGTACAAAATTCCTTGCAAAATATGTGAGAAATTCTATATCGACCAAACGGCAAAAGATCTTTCTGTAGGATAAAACAACACAAGAAATGTGTCAAAGACGGGAATGAGTCAAGTGCCATTTGTAAACATTTAAGCACGTTTAATCAAACTATCAACTGGGAAAACGCTAGTGATTACTTCCGACAATAATTTTGTCGAAAGAAATTTAATTGAAAGCTGTCTGATTAAATTTACAAATGAGAATAACTTCAACCTCAACTTAGGATTGTATAAGATAGATAATCATATTTGTAAGGAAACAGCCAACAATTACCAAATGTAAGAATGTTGGACGTATGACTAACGCCCTGACAATTCGTCCACCGCCTCTCCTAGTGTAGTTCTTCATGATCTTGTCGAACTATATTATGTTTACTGTACCCTCTTTCCTTGTAATTTACACTGAAGATGTAATATACGAAAACACTCTGCTCCGTTTGTTTATTTTCTAAATTGGTTACCTCGCATATATATATATATATATATATATATATATATATATATATATATATATATATATATATATATATACATATGTATATATATACATATATATGTATATATATGTATACATATATATGTATATGTATGTATGTATGTATATATACATATACATAATATATATATATATATATATATATATATACATACATATAAGTTTTAATACACACTGAACATGCTTTATTCTGGAGCAAAATTGGCAATTCCACATCAGTTATGAATTACTACTCGAGAGTTTTGAGTATCGATGGTCTCGATGCCTTGAGAGAATGATTCCAGCCTCCCTCTATCCTTAGAACTCTTGAGCACTGTTAAGAATACCTTTCAAGGAGTGGAAATTTAGTAGCACTCAGATAAGAGAGATGGTGACCTTGTTTGTACAATTTGTCTAAGAAGTGTTTTCGTACTTTTTCTGTGGTGTGTTTTTCGGTATATGCCGCTGACCCAGTTGTGGTTTAAAAGATGGACTTTTGTGGGGCGCTTTGCTTACTGTACCTCATCACTCATGCATATTCTGATGTTTTCCCTCTTATTCTCCCTCTTCCCTTTTCGCAAATCTCTCTACTTCACATCTTCCTTTTTCCGCTTGCTATTTCTCCGCCTCTGCATCTTCTTCTCCTACCTTGACCTCGTCTTAAGCCACCTCCTCCTCTTTCTCCTCTTCCTCCTCATTTTTTCCCCTCCTCTTCCTTTACCTCCTATCTCCTATTCACCTTTCTTCTGCTACTTGTATTTGTTCCTCTCTTATTCTTTTTTCCCTTTTTCCTATTTTTGTTCTTCATCCTTTCTTCCTCTTCTCCCACACTTCT
>NC_134789.1:65814633-65824633 GCF_046742065.1 Oratosquilla oratoria
AGATTCTGCTGGATGATTTTAACAAATTGTTCACATTAGCGGTGAAATGGCAAAGGAACTTCAATATCTCAAAGTGCAGCGTGTTGATCGTAGGGTTGCACAACCACGAATATATATATATACCTCAGATAACACCTTTTTTTCGAAAACTGAGTGAGAGAGAGATTTGAGAGTTCCAGTGAGTCCTGACCTTAAATCCATGAAACAGTGCATTAGTGTGAGGAATAAAGCAAATAGAGCATGAAGTTTCATTACTAGGACGGCTACGAATAGAAGTGCAGAGGTAATTATCAAACTCTATCTAGCATTGGTTAGACCCATCCTTGACTATGCGGCACAATTTTGGTCTCTGTCTTATAGAATGGACATTAATTCACTAGAATGAGTACAGAGGAGAATGACCAAAATGATACATGGGATAAAAAAAAATACCTTGCGATGAGGGGCTTAGGCACCTTAACTTACTCTCTGGAAAGAAGCAGAATGCGAGGTGATCTAATAGAGGTGTTCAAGTGGATCAAATGTTTTAATATGGGTGACGCAAACAAGGTCATCACATTAAGACAACAGGGTAGGACTCGCAGTAATGAATCTAAACTGGACAAATATAGATTTAAGAAGGAAATAGGCAAGAATTGGTTTACTACCTGGTTGGTCAATGAATGAAACAGACTTAGTAACTATGTAGTGAGCACTGAAACTATCAGTTGTTTTAAGAAACGATTAGACAGCTTTATGGATTGAGATGACAGGTGTTAATGGACATAGAACTGCCTAGTGTAGGCTTAATGGTCTCTTGCAGTCTCCTTCATTCTTATGTTCTTATGTTAAGTTGTGCTGAAGAAAGGATTGGGATGGTTTGGACACATGGAAAGAATGTGTGATGAAAGATTAGTAAAAGAGTTGTGGAAGGCAGAAGTGAAGACGTGAACTTGAGGGGACGACCAAGGATGAGATAGATGGATGGGGGTGAAAGGGGAGTTCATAAGAGGAATGTCTGTTGAGCAAGGAAGCGAGAAGGCAGGAGACAGGGATGAGTGGATAATGGCTTGTATAGATACTATGATGCAGGAAAGAGAGGGTATGAGGAGGTAGGGAGGGGTTATATTTGAATTATATCTTAACGCAGCGAAGGGATTTCTTCACGTTTTATTTTTTCCTGCATGAGGAGGCGGGAGGGAGGATCGCCGATTAAGTCAAGCGGCCTTACTATGGACATGCTGTGTCTTGCTGAACTGCTTCTGACCCAAGGCAGTGTGCGGGATATAAGGATGATCCGTCATCAATGAAAAGCTGAAATGAGATGGAGGAAAGTATGGTGGATGGGAGTGGAATGAGTGGTAGTAAGATAAAAAAAAAAAAAAAAAATGAGTGGGAGTAAGTACTTGCCTTTTAACTTGGCTACCTCCCTTATAACGGGGGGGGAAAACTTTGGTATATATATATATATATATATATATATATTATGCAATAAAAACACTAGGAGCGTGTGTTCACAAATGCGTAAGTAACCACTAGGAAAAGTAAACTAACGTAGCAGAACGCTTTCGTATAACAACATCTTCAGCACTGAAGATGTAATTATACGAAAGCGCTCTCCTTCGTTAGTTTACTTTTCCTAGTGGTTACTTACGCATATATATAATATGTATATATATATATATATATATATATATATATATATATATATATATATATATATATATATATATATATATATATAATACTGTTTTCTTCATTTTTCTTTATGTTTTTCTTCCTTTCCTCTTTCCCCTTCCATATCTACCTTCTTAAAAGACTTTCCTTCCCCACTGTCATTTTCTTTTCTTTGTCTTCTATGTTTTCCCTACTTTTTTTATCTCATCTCCCCATTTCTCCTTCTTCTTCATTCCCTTCATATCCTCTTTCTCATCCAAGTCCTCCTTTTTGTCTTTCTCTTCTTCCTCCTTCTTCTTCTTCATCTTTCCCTTCATCCTACTCCTCTTCTTTCTTATCCTCCTCCTTCTAATACCCACCTTCTTCCTTTCTTCCTCAATGTCATCCTCTTATTCTCCCTCTTCCTCCTTTAAATCCACCCATTAGTCGTCATACCTCTTTTCTTCTTCTTTTTCTTGTCTATTTTTCTTTCATCAGTTCGTCTTGTCCTTTTCTGAAACAAATTTCTCACCACATTCTTTCTTTTATTCCTTCACACCGCTTCTCTATCTCCTCTTACTTCTCATCCACTTTCTTCTCTTCCTTACCCTCCTCATTTTCCTTGCTTTCCTTGTCTTTTTTCTTCTCCCCTTTTCCTCCTTCTCTTCCCCTTTCTCTTCCCGATTGTTCTCTTTTTCCTTCTCTTCTTTTTCATGTTCTTTCTTCTTCTCCTCTTTTTTATTCTCTTTCTCCCTCTGACCTTCACCTTGTCCAGGCCTGAGCTTTGTTGTCAAACGCCGAACTGTGGAAATTAATCAAACTATCGATCTGTCCAGCTTTGGACAATTCTCCCTCGTCAATTGCCCGCGGCCGCTTCAAGGTTGGTATTACAGGCATTGTACAAGTGCAAATGACCCTTATCACGCATCCTACCCCTTGCCCCTAATAGGAACGCACTTCTATATACACCAATATGAGGATGCGCACACACACGTACACGCATACACGCACATATACACACACATACACAGAAAACGCATACACAAGGGTGAGGAGGACACACGATTGGGAAGCCAAAAGTTACAGAACTGCGAAGATTACTTGGGATAATAGGTTTGAGGTAATTCATAGAAATAAAAAAAAATACAGAACAAATATTTTTTGTCTAATACATACATGTTGAGCGTGGCAAAATATGTACCAAGATTGACAGATACAGAAAATCAGAGACAGGATTGGTTTAACAGAAGTTATGCGACAGTCAAAAGAGAGCTGAGACATGGAGTGAGTGGAGAAAACGAAGGAATAGTAGAACAAAGTAAGACTATAAGAAAACCAGAAATGAATGCATGATGAATAGAAAAAAATATATAACTAATTGATGTGAAGATGAGCTAAGTTATTCCATAAGATTGTGAATGGTTATTTGAAGGATAGGGAAGGAATATCTAAACAATGGGTAGATGGAGTAGTGTATAAAGATAAACACAAACTGAACTAATTGATAAAGATGCTATGAACACCGTTGAATGATACAAGAGTGGAAATACAAGTACAAGAATTGCTGGAGATACTAGCTATGAGGAAAGCACCAGGGCGTAATGGGACCTGAAACTGAATACTCACAGAATGTTAGGAACAAGTGATTAATAAGATTTCTTAGCTATTTGTTCGTTCATTAAAAGAAGTGCAAGTGCCAAGACACTAGAAATAGGCAAGTGTAGTTGCAATTCACAGAGGAAATGAAGAGGAATCCCTGAATTATACGTAGACTTGTATCCTTAATCAGCATGAGAACTAAAGTACGTAAATGTTCTGAAATTCAGATGGATAAAAGAAAGATACTTAAGCATAACCAATTAGTATGAAGTAAAAGAAAGTCTTATATGATAAACTTGTTTAATTTTGACTCAATAGAGATAGATGTGCTACAAGAGTACTTAGTGGGTGGAACGCATCTTTGAAGAGGGTTTCTGACAAAATGTCTCACAAAATATTAATATGGAAATTGGAATGCATAGAAGGTCTCAGAGGGAGATTGACAGAACTGACAAAGTTTCTGAAGAACAGATTACTGAGGAATATTGTGAAGGATAGGATGCTAGATTGGAGGTAAGTAAGTAGCGGGATCCCAAAGAATATATTGTCAGCATTTGTTTTGTTCTTTATATCTGTGAGCGACATTATGGAAGAAACAAAACGTTGCACCAACCTATTTGCTTATCATGAGGACAGTAAAAGCTGTTACTAACATTCAGATGAGAAATAGTACTAGTGGCGAAAGAATTTCAATCAAAAAATAAAAATAGATAGATTACAATATATTGAAAACTGGTAAAAAAGATAATCATTAAACAATGACATGGTAAATTACACAATTAAAAAAGTAAAAAAGTGATGGAGAAAAATAACACGGAAGTGTTAATAATAATAAAAAAAAAAATTCACCAGAAAAACATATGGAGAAGATTACAGAAGAGACATATAATTTGTCGATGAAGATAATTCTGATATTTCACTGCATGCACGAGGTAGGTGAAAAAAATTATCCGAGATTGAAATATGCTGCAGTGGTGTACGTAAATATATATGATAAAATGACAACTCAAAGGGAGTCATGAAAATGGTTTCCAATCCAGCTGACAAAACATCTGAAGAAATACGGAATAACTACCAACACTCGAAAAACTATGAAAGCAGTAGATAAAAACGACAAAGAATATTTTTCAGTGTGGGACGGAAGAAGATCCGGAAGGCTAGAAATAAATGACAAAACAAGGATTTCGAAAGATATTGAGAAATGTAATTATTCGTTCAGGTGTACTGATTTGTGGAATAGCATGGAAGAAAAATTACCATTTAGACAAAGTAACTAAATTCAAATGCAAGTCTATCCGAAGCTCTAGCATAAGTATAAAAACATACATGCGCCCGACCACACACAGACATACACACGTACATACACAAATATATACACAGGAAAAGAGGGAGAGAGAGACAGAGAGAGAGATAGGGTAAAACAGACGATACATAGATAGATAGATAGATAGATAGATAGATAGATAGATAGATAGATAGATAGATAGATAGATAGATAGATAGATAAATAGATAGATAGATAGATAGATAGATAGATAGATAGATAGATAGATAGATAGATAGATAGATAGATAGATAGATAGATAAAGAGAGGGAAGGAGAGCAAGATGTATTTATATATATATATACATATATATATATATATATACATATATATATATATACATATATATATATATACATATATATATATATGTATATATATGTATATCTGTATATATATGAATATTTATATATATATATATATATACATATATATATATATATATATAGAGAGAGAGAGAGAGAGAGAATGAGAGAATGAGAGAATGAGAGAGAGAGAGAGAGAGAGAGAGAGAGAGAGAGAGAGAGAGAGAGAGAGAGAGAGAGAGAGAGAGAGAGAGATTGGGGGGAGCAAACAAACAAATACGGACATTGAGCATCAAGGGAACACATCTGCCGCTATCTGTCGTCCCCTTTCCTCCACAGAATCTGTATACGATGCGCCCTTAGCTATGTGGATCATATCGTCTCTGATCTTTCATTACAATCTCGTTATTTTACCACACACACACAGAAGACCTCGGCTCGTACGAGGGGGACAGAGGATAAAAGACCCTGACCTATCAGTCCTATGTGAAAAAACGTGGGCACAAGTAATCACGTATGATTACACGCATGTACGCTCGTATGAACACACGCACGTGTGTGTACGCTCAGATAAGCATACGCGTAGCGGGGTCATTTGCCTACGCACACGCATTTCCTCGAGTGTATTCGAACATATACACGCGCGTACATACAGACACACGCACGTACACACGCGCGCGCGGGCGCACGCACACACACACACACACACACACACACACACACACACACACACACACACACACACACACACACACACACACACACACACACACACACACACACACACACACACGCACACACACACACGCACACACACAACACACACACACACACACACACACACACACACACACACACACACACACACACACACACACACACACACACACACACACACACACACACACACACACACACACACACACACACACACACACACACACACACACACACACACACACACACACACGCACACACACACACACACACACACACACACACACACACACACACACACACACACACACACACACACACACACACACACACACACACACACACACGCACACAAACACACACACACACACAGTCTTCCTTTCTCTCCCCTGTTCACCTCTTACACTTTTCCTTTCCCTATTCTGTCCTTCCTTCGGTCTTCACCTCTCTTTCTTCCATTCCATCGGTCCCTCTTTCTGTATTCGAAAACAGACACCCACAACTGATAGCTACGATCCCTGTCATGTCACCTGTAATCTCCCAATAACAAAGGCTTCTTTCCTCGTCACCCTTTCTTTCCTCCCCCACTTCTCCTCTCCTCTTTCTCATAAAGGATTACAAAGGATTACAAAGGCGGAGCATGCCGACAGGAGACCTTTTGGTCCATATCTAGGTTGGATGCGAAAAAAAAAATCATATTACTAATAAAATGATAAATAAAAACTATAACAATGTAAATAACAAATAAAATACATAAATAAATGCATAGGTATAGTTAAATAATAAGCAAACAGGTAAATAGTAAATAATAATAAATTGACATATAACTAATAATAAATGAAAATCAGACAGACAATTCATAACAAAACAAAAACAAATAATATAAGATGAATTATAACCATTACAGCATCTTACTTAGGTATTTATCTAAATGATTCTTAAAGCTTCGAACTGAACTACATTGCACTACCTGTGCAGGAAGTTTATTCCATTCATTAACAATACCGCTGGCGCCATAGCCTGCATACCCTCCACCACTACCATGACCAACACCACTACCACCCCGACCACCATCATCACTAGCACTACAACTAATGACACCACTACCACCACACCTACCATCACCACTAACATCACCACCAAAACCACTACGACCACTATCATCACCAGCACCGCCGCCATTCTGATTCCTCGTGATTATCTTCTCACTCGTCCGCAGCCGGAGAGATTAATACTGGCGTTACCGACTTCTCCCGTATTTCATGGAATATCCTTTCTCCTCTTCCACCTTCTTCTCTTCCTCTTCTTCTTATTCTACTCTTCCTCCTACATCATTCTTATTTCCCTCCACACCTCCTCTCCCTTCAGTCTTGTACTCCCGGTATGGGGCACTGACTGCATATTTTTCACGCATTTGTTTTAGGGAATTTGATGGCACTCCTACTTGCCAAGGTCTCTTAGTATTCCTTTATGATAGGGGACTAAACTCCAATCAAAGGAGAACACTAACTTTTTTTTTTTTTACCTTCCCTCTGTTTTGTTACTATCTTCATATTTTTATTCTACTTCTTCTATAACTCCAGCTGTTTGGTGTGATGTAGACCCCAAGGATAGAAGCGCTACTTTTGTTAGCAAAATAGTCTTTTACTTTCATCCTATCTTCTTCCTCATATCCTCCATTTTAGTATCTTCCTCCTCCTCTATAACTTCTATAACTTCAGCTGTTCGGTGTGATGTGGACCCCAAGGATAGAAGCGCTACTTTTGTTAGCAAAATAGTCTTTTACTTTCATCCCATCTCCCTCCTCATATCCTCCATTTCAGGATTTCAGTATCTTCCTCCTCCTCCCCTCCTTTTCCTACTCCTTCTTATCTTTCTTATCACATTTCTCTTCCTCCTTCACCTGAATTTCTTATTCTTCCCTCTTGTATGTCTCGTTTTTTCATCCGCACTTATCTTGCTCATTTTGTGTACGAAGTCTCTTGACAGTTCACCAGCACCAGACAGTGTGACGTCGGGAGTGACTTCGGACTTCGTGGGCACACGACGAAGAATCATCAGGAAACACTCAGAGCTTCTAAAACTTTTTTTTTTTTTTTTTTTTGAGGGGGGTGAATGAATTCTTTGATCCTTTTGAGTTACAAAGATGATCCTTTTCTGTGCTTTCTTTAGTTTGATGCTTAAGAATCTTCAGGAGACACTCAGAGCTTCTAAGACCATCTGTCTGGGGGGGGGGCGATGAATTCTTTGCTCCTTTTGAGTTACACAGATGATCCTTAACTGTGTTTTTTTTTAGTTTGATGCTTAAGAATCTTCAGGAAACACTCCGAGCTTCTAAAACTTTTTTTTTTTTTTTTGGGGGGGGGAAGATGAATTCTTTGATCCTTTTGAGTTACACAGATGATCCTTTTCTGTGCTTTCTTTAGTTTGATGCTTAAGAATCTTCAGGAGACACTCAGAGCTTCTAGGACTTTTTTTTTTGGGGGGGGGAAGATGAATTCTTTGATCCTTTTGAGTTACACAGATGATCCTTTTCTGTGCTTTCTTTAGTTTGATGTTTAAGAATCTTCAGGAGACACTCAAAGCTTCTAAGACTTTTTTCTTGGGGGGGGGGGGAGATGAATTTTTGCTCCTTTTGAGTTACACAGATGATCCTTTTCTGTGCTTTATTTAGTTTGATGCTTACAGTAACTCTTCTTCGCTGTTATGCTGTCTTCTGGTCGGTGAGTCCTTGTTGTCTATATGTCACTTGACAACATAAAGGCTTAGATAAATCTTTAGAGTTTTTTCTTGTTTTTTTTCCCTTTTCTTTCTATTTTATGTATTCTATAAATATTTCTTCTCAAAATTGATTCTCATTGACTATGTTCTCAAGACTCTTTCAGGGATTCTTGAGTTGATCAACTCAATTGGCGTTAGAGGGTGTTCATCTTTACCTTTTCTTTCTATTTTATGTATTCTATATATATTTCTTCTCAAAATTGATTCTCATTGGCTATGTTCTCAAGACTCTTTCAGGGATTCTTGAGTTGATCAACTCAATTGGCATAAGAGGGTGTTCATCTCTATCTCTATTTGGGGTTTCTGGCCGTGCTATAGAATTCATTGAAAACGGAGGATTAATTAATTATCTGATGGTCTGACCAGGACAGTCTGCCAAAGAACCAATCCTCGCAAAAGCATTCGAATTTATTTATACACTAAGGGCCTTTTTCTCCATATAAGGAAGGTAGCCAAATCAAAGCATGCATCCACTCCCATCTATTCCATTCCTGCCCAC
This sequence comes from Oratosquilla oratoria, assembly GCF_046742065.1. Classification (NCBI taxonomy): domain Eukaryota; kingdom Metazoa; phylum Arthropoda; class Malacostraca; order Stomatopoda; family Squillidae; genus Oratosquilla; species Oratosquilla oratoria. Next base: position 65,823,494 of record NC_134789.1, read on the forward strand.
CACCCATTCTTTCTCTTTTATATTAACGTGTTTTTCCTATTCGCTTTCTTCTATTGTCATTTCCTATTTGTTTATTAGAATATTGCTCACTTTCCATCAGGACAATGAAGGGCAAAGGTTAGCGTTAAGATCCTTGATCTATTGCCACTACATTGAAATCTTAACAGCAATGTATTAGTACGGGATATAAGAGAAGGCATGTTAAATCCGCCCCTTTCTATGTTCGTTATTTTATTACCATTAACATTTATTTCTGGTGTATGTTGATGGCTTAAGCAAAATCAGACCATAAAATCTCATTCAAAAAGAAATAAGAAATAGCTAAATGTATTTAAAAATCCGATTACTCATCTGTTTTTCCTTTATGACTTATCAATGCTGCATATACTATGAGACATATCTGCCATCATCACAGTAAATTATTGCATAACACCTGATTTTAAATCACTGTAAAATGCTCCTGTTAAACAAGAAAACCTTTGATTAATAAAACAAAATTCATTATTGGAATCATGTGATAAAATACCAGGTTATGATTTTCTTTTCATTAATTTACGAGTTGAGTGGTAAATAGCCTTGGAAAGTGATGTCGTCATATCTCATCAGCGTTTGATTATAAAAGAATCAGTAATTAAACGTCAGCTCTGAATAAGTAACTTTGCCTAGAGAAATGCATAATCATTGTCCCTGTCATGTAATGTTTACAACATGCAGAACGGCGTACTTTAATGAACTCTAAGTCTTACTCGAAATTATCTACACTTATGAAGCTTCAGTATACACAGACGTGCAGACTCAGTAGAACTGGATGTGACAAGAGGGTTGTTAGGTTTGTTGAGATGTACAATATCGACATATTGATCCACGACATAAAAAAGTAGGAGTTTTAGTGTATATAGCCACTAATACATACACACACAAACTCTCATATTCATATATATATATATATATATATATATATATATATATCTATAATGTATACATACATATATATATACATATATACAATGTATATATATATATATATATATATATATATATATATATACTGTTGAATGCTAAAACACATGTGGGATCAATGGTCTTTAGAGAACATTTCTCTAACTTTCTAAGTATCCTTTTCTCTTCATAGTTCAAACT
>NC_134789.1:65829633-65834633 GCF_046742065.1 Oratosquilla oratoria
TTTTGGTTTGTACATGCATTTATGACATTCTGTGGTCCAACATGGGGTTCATCGTTCAAAACATGATAACCATAACCCAAGAAAAAAAAAAAAAAAAATCATCAATAGATAAATAGCGTGTGCAGTACAAGAACAAGTTGAGTCCAAACCTTGTGTTCATTTTACTTACATTTCAGATATGTCGACTCGAAAACAAGGGAACTGTTAATTCATTCTGAAAAAACACAATTAGTATATTTGATTGATTTTTTGATAATTTTTTCAATAAATGTAGGTCACACTTATTACAATCGAAGAGTATTGTATTTATATAAAGCGCCTCTGATGAAGGATATATATTGGGGTTTAGATTATGCATCATTTCATAAATAAACAACAATATTTCATCAAACACCACCTGTCGTTTGCAATCGTAGCCACTTCCTGTACATTGGAAATTTGTGCAGACGAACTTTTGAATACAAATACGCATTTATTTATTCATGCACATGTTTTTTTAATGCACGAATGCATGTCCAAAATATTTTTGCTCACGCATTCATAAATTTGCTTGTATGTGACTCAACATGATCTTGGATAACGTAATGAACTCCCGGATGAGAGTTCAGAGCTCATATATTATTAATCTATGGGTAATACAGTGACCTTACAATCACACACACACCCAACTCACCGCCAACGAGAGTTGGAGTAACGACATTCATCCGCAGCGATCTTGAAATAATTTCAGCCCTGGGCGGATTTCGAGCTCATACCGCTGTAGCAGCGATTGTGAACGATACCACTGCGCCGTGTGTGTGTGTGTGTGTGTGTGTGTGTGTGTGTGTGTGTGTGTGTGTGTGTGTGTGTGTGTGTGTGTGTGTGTGTGTGTGTGTGTGTGTGTGTGTGTGTGTGTGTGTGTGTGTGTGTGTGTGTGTGTGTGTGTGTGTGTGTGTGTGTGTAAGACAAATATGTGCCAAAGCTATAGGAAAGGGAAGGAATGTTTTTTGGGCTTTTATGGATCTGGAAAAGGCATACGATAGCGTAGACAGAAAGGCAGTGTGGGAAGTTATGAGAGTATTAGAGCTTGTGTCAGGATTAGAAATGGAGAGAGTGAGTGGTTCGAGGTAAAGGTGGGACTTCGTCAAGGATGCGTTATGTTGCCCTGGCTGTTCAACTTATACATGGATGGGGTAGTGCGAGAGGTAAATGCAAGGGTAATGGGTCAGGGACTGGAGATGGTTAAAGAAAATGGAACAAAGTGGTAGGTGAGCCAGCTGTTGTTTGTGGACGACACTGCGCTTGTGGCAGGATCTGAGGAGGGGTTGAGTAAGTTGGTGACAGAGTTTGGGAGAGTATGTGATAGAAGAAAGCTAAAGATAAATGTGGGTAAAAATAAGGTGATGAGATGTACAAGGGGTGAAAGTGGCAGTAGACTGGAAGTGATCGTTAAAGGAGAGCGACTGGAGGAAGTGGATAGTTTTAGATACTTGGGTGCAAATGTGGCAGGAAAAGGTGGAGTGAAGGTGGAGGTAGAATGTTGATTGAGAAAAGCGAGTAAATGCCTTGGTGGATTAAAGAGTGTAATGAGGAATAGACATTTAGGAATGGATGCTAAGAGGAGACTGTATGAAGGCGTGATTGTGCTAACAGCACTGTATGGGGCAGAAACATGGAACATAAGAGAGGAAGAGAGAAGGAGTTTGAATGTGTTTGAGATGAGTTGTCTGAGAAGTATGATGGGGGTTACTAGGCTAGATAGAGTGAGAAATGAGGAGGTGAGGAGGAGAACAGGGGTGGAAAGGGAGTCGGGAGATAGGGTTGATGAAAGAGTATTAGGATGGTTTGGACACATGGAAAGAAGGAGTGAAGAAAGACTAGTAAAAGAGGTATGGAAGGCAGATGTGGATGGAGTGAACATGATGGGACGTCCTAGGATGAGGTGGATGGATGGGATGAAGGGGGCTTTGGGGAAGAGTGGAATGTCTGTTGAGGAAGGACGGGAGAGGACAGAAGACAGGGGTGAATGGAGAATGGTTGTATATGGATGATGTTGTGATGCATGAGGTGGAATGGGCGGGGGGGATGGGGGGTGAGGTAGTATGTGTGAGCAAAATTTGACGCAGCCCGAAGGGATTTCTCCCCGTCTTCTCCTTTTATGTACGGTATGGGGGGACGGAGAGGGGGGGTCGCCGATTTAATGAAGCGGCCTTGCTGTGGATGTGCTGTGTCTTGCGACACTGCTTCTGACCCAGGGCAGTGGACAAGGTGCAGGGATGACCCGTCATCCAGGAGGTGCTAAGATAAGAGGGAGGGTGGAGGGAGGTGGAGTGTATTCAGGGATGGAATGGGTGGGAATGATTTTATGCCTTTTCTTTTTTGGCTACCTCCCTTGTAAGGGGGAAAAAGCCTTGGTATATGTATGTATTATTATCACCACCACCACCACCACCACCACCACCACCACCACCACCACCACCATCATCATCATCATCATCATCATCATCATCATCATCATCATCATCATCATCATCATCATCATCATCATCATCATCATCATCATCATCATCATCATCATCATCGTCGTCGTCGTCGTCGTCGTCGTCATCATCATCATCATCATCATCATCATCATCATCATAATCATCATCATCATCATAATCATCATAATCATCATCATCATCATCATCATCATCATCATCATCATCATCATCATCATCATCATCATCATCATCATCATCATCATCATCATCATCATCATCATCATCATCATCATCATCATCATCATCATCATCATTAATATAAACACTATTATTACTACTATTACCATTGTCATTCTTATTATGTGCCGTCTATTTGCGAAATCGTTAATTACATTGGTGAACTTCGGGATGGTCGGACTTCGATGGCACAGCTTATCCAAAGAGTCTTCAGGAATCCCCGTCGCTGCGATTTCTTTCTCCATGTGATGGGTAAGAGTAGAAGGACACCCCCAACTGCTATTTCCTTTGATTTCATTAAGGGGAAGTAGGAGCGAGGCGGGGGAGGGTAGGAGAGGATCTAGGGCAGTGGCTCTCAGCCTTGCTTGGCCCATACACCCCTTCCATCATTTGTCAGAGTCTCATTCCCCCCTCCTCTCCAAGATAGTTTGTTTCAAAAGGTGCATTCTGAATAATATGCAAATATTACTAAAAATCCTTTTGTTTTTTCCTAATCCTAAGATTAACTTGGGTCAGCACACGTATAATTCCAGGTGACAGGCCAGATCGGCCAAAACCTATAATTGCTTTCCATACCCCGTAAACTTACTGTCGTTACAATTCACCCCCAGAAAATCCAAAATTCCCCCCTGGGGGTGAATTTCACCCCTAATGAGAACCCCTGATCTAGGGTGATGAAGGAGGAGCCGCACCCCTCTCCTTTAAGAACCTGAGACCCTCCTGGACGTGGGTGCGGGACTACTCAACACCGCCAACTTAACACCGCCAACTCAACACCGCCGATTCAACGCCAGGACAACTCAACACTGGGACAACTCAACACCGGGACAACTCAACACCGGAGGTCACCGATAAAGTTATTCCTTATTTACAGCTCATGATTATTATTATTTTTTTGCTTGTATGTATATATGTATAAATAAGTTTATTTAGAACCGTATATATTTGTATGTGTATATATAATGTGTATACTCTAACCGGTATATGTATGTACATATATAATGTGTATGTTCGAACCAGTATATGTGTGTGTATATATATAATGTACATATTTGTGTAAATGCATCTTCATACATAATTAAATGTATGTTCCTGTGTTTGAATGTATGGTTAAATGTATTCTTATATGCGTTTCTATATGCATGTAATATATATATATATATATATATATATATATATATATATATATATATATATATATGAGAGAGAATGCGGGTATGGAAGGGCAAACGAAAATGTGTTAGGAATAGAGTTTATTGCCCTAACGTTGCGACCAACTTGGTCTTCTTCAGAGGACTACAGCATTACAGACGGATCACAATTCTTATATTCGTAGTGAGAGGGAACCCGCCAAGGTATGAGCGTCATGTTTTCCCTTTGGCTAACGATTTAATTATTAGGACACTTGCTGCTTTCGAGAGGCATTTAAATCCGTCTCTGTCGTTGTTGTTCTTGTTGGCGGCGATATGTGCAGCTTCCACAGTTTTTCTCATTTTCTTCTCAAATCCCTCGTGTAGAATTTCTGCGTTGTTCCAATCAGGTAGATGTCCACATTTGTCCTTGGCGGGTTCCCTCTCACTACGAATATAAGAATTGTGATCCGTCTGTAATGCTGTAGTCCTCTGAAGAAGACCAAGTTGGTCGCAACGTTAGGGCAATAAACTCTATTCCTAACACATCTTCGTTTGCCCTTCCCCACCCGCATTCTCTCTCATTTGTCTGAAATAATCTTAAATATATATATATATATATATATATATATACGCATACATATGTATGTATGTAGATACATTACACACGCACACACACAATATATTTTTATGCGACGTTTTTGTTTGAAATTTCCTGGCCAGGAGAGGCTAATCAAGATGCATATATCCAAGGAGGATACCGTAAGTTAATCCTAAGGTTAAAAGAGACAAACAAATAGAGATTGAGATAATCTGCCCAGATTTATTTTGAAAGTATTTTTTTTACTTAATAAATGGCAATTTTTCTGAAATGGCAATCTTAACACTGGCTGTTTTCCTTGGGGAAATATTCCCAATGGTAATTTCCCCACTGGGAGTTTTCCTAGAACCCATCTTAAAAGTTAAATCAAACTAAAGTATATTATATTAAGAGTGCTTTTTTTATTTTGTATTTTAAAGGAAATAGAAACTTTAGATACTTAACTAAGTAATTTATTTGTTATATAACATTATTTGAAACATTAAAGATTAATGAATAAATACTTGGGTTGAATCTTAAAGAAAACTGCTACAATTTAAAAACATAACTTTTTAAAATTGAATATAAGCT
>NC_134789.1:65839633-65844633 GCF_046742065.1 Oratosquilla oratoria
TAAAAAATAAAACAAAATAAAAAATAAAACAGAAATAATGGAGGCAACCAGAATTATACATATCAAGCATCTGTTGTATATAAAGACTTAATAAGACGTCGTCACGGTCTTGTTTGCATGACGTGTCCTCATAATTACATAAATAATAGGATGGACAGTTTTTTCCCGCTACGAGGCGACAAGCACATCTTATTTCATCTCGCGCACCGATGTCAACTCATTTTCAACTTCTTTTACCTTTATTCCCAGCCTTTGACTAAACGAAATTATTTCATCTCATTATATTAGTTTTCAGGTCAAATGAAATATATCTCATACTTCTTTTCTTCAGTCAATCCTCGTCATAGTCCCTGATTTTTTTATCTCTTTCTCTCTCTCTCTCTCTCTCTCTCTCTCTCTCTCTCTCTTTTTTTATCTGTCTTCTGCTATTCAATCCCAAAACTATTTGGTTTCATTATATTAGTTTTTAGATCAAATGAAATATATCTCGTACTTCTTTTCTTCAGTCCATCCTCGTCCTAGTTCCTGATTTTTTTTTATCTCTTTCTCCATCTCTTTTTATCCGTCTTGTGCTATTTCACTCCGATTAGCTATATTTATATATATATATATTCATATACACACGCACACACACACACACACACACACACACACACACACACACACACACACACACACACACACACACACACACACACACACACACACACACACACACACACACACACAGAGACACACACACACACACACACACACACACACACACACACACACACACACACACACACACACACACACACACACACACACACACACACACATACACGTCGGTCGAAGTGACAACGAAGTTTAGACTCCGAAAAAATATACAGTTTTCGTAAATCTCAATGACGAGGGAGTACATGTGTTGTATTAATAGGGAAGGGGAAAGCTCGTGGTGTAGTGGGAAGGTGAAGAAAAAGAAGAAGGGGAGGGACAAGAGCAGCGCAATGGAAGTTGAAGATAATTATTTCCATGGATTTAATGAGGGGGGAAATGACAACCTCCCCCGACTAGTAAATCTAGAGGAGAAACTGAAGGAAATGAACGAAACATGGGAGATTAGGTTTAACCAACTAACGCTAGTTACCAAAAGAGTTGATAAACTGGAGGAACTAAAGAGGGAGAATCAAAACCTAGCTAAAGTAATAGAAGAATTAAAAAGACAGTTAATAGAAGTAAAGGATGAGAATGAGGAATTAAAGAGAAATAATAAAGAGAATAAAGAGTCCATAGCAAAGGAGGTAAGTGGTTGTAAAAAAATATAAGAGAACAATAAAATTGAATTTAGAGGTATAGTGTAACAGCAGATGAAAGAACAAACTACGGACACAGTTATTAAAGTTATGAGGAAGAAGGAGAATATACTAAGAGACTTAGCGGATAAAAAAAAATGTATGATTATATTAGAGATGGAAGAGAAGTATAATCCAAATAGGACTACAAGAATAAAGGAGGAGAAGGAAAAAGTAGATAAGATATTAGAAGTAGTTCAAGAGGATGAACCAGAAACAGGGAAAGAAATAGAAGAAACGTATAGAATAGGGAAATACAATACAGATAAGACCAGACCAATTAAGGTTAAATTCAGGTCACAAACGACAGCAGAGAATATCTTAGTAAAAACAGGGAAACTAGCAGACAGTGATCAATATAAACAAGTATGGATAAAAAGAGAAATGAATTAAGTGGAAAGAGAGGATGAGAAAACAAAAAGACTAGAAACCAAGGAAAAAATGAGAAAAGAACAGAGTCAGAATAAAAGAAATTCTATTGGAGAGTAGTGAATATGAAAGTGAGAAAATGGTTCATAGCAGAGAAAAACAGAAGGGAAACAGAAAACACAATAGAAGTAGCAGAAAATTAAAAGTGTCTTACACAAATATAGATGGCTTAATAACAGGCTTGAACGAACTGAATGATTACCTGAATGAAAAAGAACTGGACATAATGGGAATTGTAGAGACAAAATTGAAAGGTTCACTACCACCCAACAGTGTAGGACATGGTGCATATAATTATTGGATTAGAAACAGAGAGGTAAAACAAGGGGGTGGAGTTATGTTCCTGACTATGAAGGATATAAATGTGAGGAATGTCACATATGGAAAGAATGGAGTAGAGATGATTGTGATGGAAGTGGAGGAAAGGGATGTGAAGAGTAGGAAGATTGTAGTAGATTGTGTGCCTCCTAAAACGGCTTCGTGAGAAGAGAAAGAACACAAAAATATGTTAGAAGACACAAGGATAACACTAAATAAGATAATGGAAGATGGAGGAAGAATAGTTATAATGGGTGACTTTAATTGAAAAGAAATCTGCTGGGAAGAGATGACAGGGAAGGGTGGAGACGACCTATGGGGAAGTGTACTACTTGATATTATTATAGAACATACAATGACGCAATGGATGCAAGAGAATAATAGATATAGAAATGAAGAAGAACCATCGAGACTGGACCTAATAATCACATCAGAACCCGAAATAGTGGACAGGATTGGATATAAGACACCAATAAGTAAAAGTGACCACATATTGTTTGAATTGGAACTAAATGAGGAAAAACACACACACACAAAAAACGAACAATATAGAAAGGGAAGATTGATGTATGATTTTTTTTTATATAAAATGAGATAATTCTTTAAAAGGCAGACTGGGAAGAATACACAAGGAGGAAACAACAGTAGAAGAGAAATGAAATATTTGAAAATATATATATATAAAGGAGTGGAAAAGTATGTCCCAAGACAAAAATAAGAAAAAGAATATGTAAAGTGTTGGTACAACAAAAGATGTAGGGAATTAAATGACAAAAGGGATAAAGATTGGATAAAATGGAAAAAGACAAAACATCTGAAAAATGGAAAACATATATTAGTTATAGAAAGGAATATGTACAAGTGTACAGAGAAGAAAAGAGAAAATACGAAAAAGATGTCATAGAAAAATGTAAAGATCAACTAAAACTATTTTATAGATTTGTAAACAACAAACTGAAAAACAAACAAGAATTACAGAAACTACAAGGATAAGTTGAATACACAGAGGAAATAGAAATGGCAGAAATTATGAACAAGTATTTTAAATCTGTGTTTACGAGGGAGAACATACAACCTAGAGATATCGAGGTGGGAGGAGAGTCTCCTCAATGAAAGAGATGAAAGTATCAAGGAATGAAATAATTAATCACTTGAGTAATCTCGATATCAGAAAATCGCATGAACCAGATGAAATGGCAAACTAGATTTTGAGAGAATGCAGGAATGAGCTAACATACAAAATACATAGTCTAATAAACAGTTCATTGAAAGAAGGAAAAATTCCAGAAGATTGGAAAAAAGCAAATATAGTACCAATATATAAAGGGAGAAACAAGGAAGACCCTACTAACTATAGACTGGTCTCTCTTACAAGTACGATAGCTAAAAGTTGTGAAAAAATGATCAAAATTAGATGGGTAAGGCATTAAAAAAAAACGCACTAAATTTAAGACAATTTGGATTTAGACAAGAACGATCATGCGTAACAAACTTAATGTGTTTCTATTCAAGGTTAATAGATGTAATACAAGAAAGAGATGGATGGGCTGATTGTGCTTTCTAGACCTATATATATATATATAAGACTTATTGACCCACTGTCGGAGAATGGGATAAGATGGACTGAAAATCTGAATATTTCGACGTTTATCTGTGGTCCTGTTCAGCAGAATGATACATAGCGTGGAGTATGAGAGTATATATAGCTAAGAGGGGTACATTTGGGGACAGGAAAAAGGGGGGACTCAAGTTATATGTCCTTGATGAGGCCGGGGCAAAGGTTGACTGATAGTGATTTCAAGCCCGGCTGCTTTTCAGATGAATTTCTTAGCAGCCATCCAAGTTATGCAGTGGGGGACTACTGACCTTTGGAGGTATTAAGATTATGTATATCTTTAATCAGGGAAGATTCAATCATTTTCCTTCGAAAGCTGCAGTGGGATTTATAGACGATGGTAGCATTATCCCAGTCCTTGCGATGATCCTCTTTGCTGATGCGTAGAAACACCGCGGAATTTTCTTGACCATATTTGATAGAGTTCTTATGTTCATTGATTCTTGTAGTCAGTTCTCTTCCAGTTTGCCCCCAGTACTCTTCTTCATAGTCCTTACAAGGTAGTTTGTAAACCCCGTTTAGATAATCAAATATCATATTGATTGGTAGTGTTTGGAACAGGCGTTAACTGACTCATTGTATGGAATTGTGATGTTGTTATTACTCCACTTGTGCTTGTTATCGGGGATAGGTGTCTTGTGAAAGTTACTTTTTGAAAGTTGTGAACTCACTAGTTCTAATTCTTTGTCAACGTGTTGTGGATTTCTTATCTTTAAAGCTCTTAGATATAAACCCGAAGATACACTGCGTTTAGTGTTATCAGGGTGGTGGCTGAAAAAATGTAAATGGTTTCGGAGTGGGTGGGCTTCCTGTATACAGAAAAGGACAATTGGTCCAGACACCTGATAACCAATATGGCCACAAAAGGTATTTTATCTTGTTCTTCCCATTCCACCTTGAAATTTATGCTGTGTCCTAATTTGTTTAATTTTTCAAAGAAGACACTGAATGAGCCCCATTTTTCATCCAAAACAATAAAAGTATTATCGACATATCTGTACCAAAGCATATCAGCTGGCTTGATGTCTGGTAAGACTTCGCATTCAAAATTAGGATATTGGAAGTGGTTTTTGTCCAAAGCACTGAACAAGGCATCATTTTGTCTGTGATCATGGAAGATTCTGTTCATAGAGAAATGATGACACTTTTATTATACAGCGACTGTACCTCCGTTATGCTGTCCCCAAACCTCTTGTTACTGTCCTGTACCATTTCTCTGCATATTCAATTCTTTTTTTCGCCTATCCTACGGTGGGGGATAGAATGGTGCCACCTGGTCTTCCCACTTGAGTCGTAAGAGGCAA
>NC_134789.1:65852133-65867133 GCF_046742065.1 Oratosquilla oratoria
TGGTGGTGGTGGTGGTGGTGGTGGTGGTGGTGGTGGTGGTGGTGGTGGTGGTGGTGGTGGTGGTGGTGGTGGTGGTGGTGGTGGTGGTGGTGGTGGTGGATCTGAGTAGCTTAGCAGAACGGAGGGATGTTTTCTTTTTCTCTTTTCTTAGATTAGTCTCCAGACATAAAAGAATGCAGTGTGACTCTGTCTGGTCCGAAGGGAATGTTACTGGAATCTTTAGAACATTGACGGCATAAAACTTCTGGAATCAAGGTAAATGAAAAGTCTGCTAGGTTAGATAGCACCATAGATTGAATGTACACACACACACACACACACACACACACACACACACACACACACACACACACACACACACACACACTGCATAAGTTTGGACAGGACCTAATGCTACACCCACGTCACCGTCACTTCCTCCCACCTCCCACCACACCCACCCGCCATGCAACTCGGCATTCAAACAAAATCAAGCCCATCAGAGCGCCGAGAACTGACCGATACAAGAACAGTGCCATTCCATCCATTGTCCGCACAATAAACTCATCATAAATTTTAGACTAAGCATATCACTCTAATAATTACTATATTACTCATAAAAGTGCCCAATTGTATTATTGTCAGTGTATCACTGCTATCTCAATAAACCTATCATTATTATTATTATTATTTATTATTATTTTACACACACACACACACGCACGCACGCACGCACGCACGCACGCGCGCACGCACACACACACACACACACACACACACACACACACACACACACACACACACACACACACACACATACACACACACACACACACACACACACACACACACACACACACACACCTCTCATGGCGCTGTGGTTAGAGCTCTGGCCTGCCACTACGGAGGTCCGGGTTCGACTCTCGCCCGGGGCTGAAATAATATCAGTATCGCAGCGCTGAGGGGTGTTACTCCAACTGTCGTGGGCGGGGAGTTGGGTGTGTGTGTGTGTGCAAGGTCATAGCATTACCCATAGATCGGACCTACGAGCTCTGAGCTCTCTTCCAGGAGGGGAATAGCTGTCGATCACGAGTCCAACACGTGATCCAAAGACCAAGTGAATACACACACACACACACACACACACACACACACACACACACACACAAACACACACACACACACACACACTGCAGAGTTAGGAGTGAACTGGATGGAAGGCACTTCTGAGGACAAACAGGCCGTCAGAACCAAAATCGTAGGAGTACTGAAATCCAAACTGACAAGTCGTTCCCTGACCACTGAAGAAAACAAAGCTTTAGCGGAACTACGCAGAGATCGCTCAATTGTTGTTTTAACCAGCGACAAAGGGAGGTCAACGGTTGTTATGGACAAGGAAGACTATGACCAGAAGGCTCTGGCGTTACTTCAGATACCCAGACTTACACCATCGTACCTCAAGACCCCACAAAGAAGCTACAGGCCAAAGTTGAACGAGAGCTGAAAGAACTCAGAGAAAATCTGATCATAAATGATGACGAGTGGAAGAAAATGAGGCCAGGAGATTCTACCATCCCTAAGTTCTATGGGTTAGTTACCAAAAGTCCACAAAGAAAATATTCCCCTTCGACCCATAGTAGCTTTTAGAAATTCTCCGACATACCATCTTGCTTCGTACTTGGCTAAACTTCTCAGACCTCTAGTGACTGATTCACCACATATGCTTCAGAATTCAGCTGACTTCATTGAAAGAATCAAAGGACTTAACTTAAGGAGTGGGGATGTCTTGGTTTCCTTTGATGTTCAGTCCATGTTTACGTCCATCCCACGAGATTTGGCCAAAAGTGCGCTGTAGTCGTCCATGGAGGACAACCGGGGATTCTTGGATAACCAGAAACTTTCCGTGTCAGAACTCATGAGACTCATATCCCTGTGCCTTGACTCCACTTATTTCCGCTTCAGGGATCACACCTACCACCAGCGTAAGGGCACACCGATGGGATCGCCTATTTCAGTTGTGGTGGCTGAAGTAGTGATGCAAAGACTGGAAGCTCAACTTCTAAGTGCTGCACCTACTTCGCTAAAACTGTGGACTAGATACGTTGATGATGTGTTCGCCATTTTGGACAGCAAGGACGTGGAGCCTTTCTTCAGTTACATCAACAGTGTTGAACCGGCCATTCAATTCACAATGGAACTGGAGAAAGATTTCCAACTGCCGTTCCTGGACGTCTGCGTCAAGCGTGAAGGTGACACCCTTGGTACAAGTGTCTACAGAAAGCCCACCCACACTGATAGACTGTTGGACTTTGATAGCTACCATCCAGATTGCCACAAAAGGAGTGTCATCAGGACTTTATGGAACAGAGCTGATAAAGTCCTGTTCTTCTGTGGAATCCAAGAAGGCCGAAAGAAAACACCTTTTACAGGTCTTCCGGAACAACGGCTATTCCAGCAGTACCATACGGAAATGGACAAAAGCACGACCCACCGAGACCCCACAACAGAGACCACATATCACGCCTAGAGTCACTATCCCCTACATCAAAGGAGCTTCAGAGGTCACTGCTAGAGTCTTACGTGACAAAGGAATACAAGTAGCACACAAACCCCGCAACACCTTACACAGAAATCTCACCAAAGTAAAAGACACCGAAGAACCTACTCAACAGGCCGGTGTAGTTTACCAAATAAGCTGCACGGACTGTGACACGGTTTACGTAGGAGAAACACAAAAGAAACTGTCCACTAGAGTACAGGAACACCAACGTGCAGTTAGACGAGAAGATCCGAAATCGGCCCTGTACAAACACACTACAGAACACCAACACATGATTGACTGGGATGGAGTTACAACTCTACATAAAGAAAATAATAAAAAGAAAAGACTTTTCCTCGAAGCATGGGAAACTAAGAGCAACTGCATAAACAGGTGCATTGACCTCAACCCTATTTATCTAGGCACGAGGAGTAACACAGGCTAATTCCTCTGTCCTGTTTTCTTTTCTCCGTCGCTTCTTTTCGACCTGTCTTTTGTTCACCAGTTGGCTTTTGGCTGACTTCCTTTCTCGTAAGCGATCTCCCAATGCACCTCTTCGACTCCCCCCCCCTTCCCGTGACTTTACATTTGTAGTTTGCTCCCCTTTTTCTACGTTCATTCTTCTTTGCTTTTTATTTGTCTGCTTGTAATGTAGTCATTTGTTATTGAGCCCCCCTTTTTCCGCTTGTCCACCACTTCCTACTTCGGCGGACATTTGGTCCACCTTCTTTCTTTTACGTCTTTGAATTATGTTCTGCCTTTACTTTTGGGTTTCGTTTTGATGTTTTTTGTCACACTGCCATTTACTCTTTGTATTTTGTTTGGTTTTATTTGTTTGGTTGTAATTTAGCCGTTTACCCCCCCCCCCTGACATTTCGTTTCGGACATTTGGTCCTTATTGTATGTTCTGAAGTATTCACGTTGTGTCACGCTAGAGTCTTTTTGCTACTTTTGTTTTTGTTCACAGCCATGCATTTTATTTCTGTTTTTGTAGTACTTTTTTGTTTTTAATTTAGCCGTTTGTTCCTGATTCTTCAGTGCGGACATTTGGTGCACTTCTATTTACGCTTTGTCCTGGTGTTGTTTACTATGTGTCACCTATGGTCACTTTTTCTTCGTTTGTTTTATGTTCAAAATTGTAATTTTTATTTTACTGTAATTGGCATTGTAATGTATTTTATTATTTTTATTGTATGTTATTTTATTTTATTTTATTATTGTATTGCATGCGTTGTACAGTTGACTGAAAGGGTGAACCTTTCCCAGGTTTACCATTTCAGCGATTCATAAGGAGTTCACATTCTTGTAACCGTTATACCCCCTGAAGACGATTCCTGGACGGGAATCGAAACGTCGGGCAAATAAACCCTTCAATTGAATCTGGTGTTTGCTGTTTTCCAATATGGATCCAGATTCCAAATCTTCTCTTATATATATATATAATATATATATATATATATATATATATATATATATGTATATGTATACGTCTATCTATATGTATATATGTGTATATATATATATATATATATATATATATATATATATATATATATATATATATATATATATATATTCCTTATTGGATGAAATCGCCTGAGCTTCTGTTTCCTTTTTTTCAGAAATAAAACAAAAAAAGATGAAGATATTCTTTCATCTCAATTGAAGTAATTAGTTACAAAACAAATGGATTGTAAACAAACCTCGTTTTAACTTAGAGATTAACACTTTTTGATTCACCCAATTCACGCAATCTGAAGCAATACGCGGTAAAGGAAAAGCATCAACAAGCAATACCTACTCTGCAAGCTCGTGAAGTCACGTTAAGTGAATGGCTTAACCTATTCAACTCATACCAGCCGCTTGTTGTGTAGATACGAAAAACCGGATATGGTAATGTACTTTATAAAACACCTATACATATGTGTAGTTTTTTTTCCTCTGTAGTCATGAGAGACACTGAAATGCTTTCATATTCTTCATGCTAGCCCTTGCTAAATTAGACACTGATTTTTTTTCTTTTCTTTTTTTTTAGATTTCAAAGTATGTCCTTTTTTATCATGTCATCTGAGATTAAAGGGTTAATACCTCATTGGAGAATAAATATTATTTTTTTCTCTTATGTACCAGTTGCTCACTATATTGTATACATTATAAAAAATACAAATACGTACATATACCAAAGACTTTTTCCCCCTTACAAGGAAAGTAGCCAAAAATCAAAGGCATAGGAATCACTCACTCCCATTCCATGCCCAACATACTCCACTCCCATCCACCCTCTTCCTTCCCTTTCATCTTGGCACCTCCTTAATGACGGGTCATCCCTGCATCTTGTCCACTTACAATATACGGTATTTTTGGTAACAAATATGTATGATTTTATGGTAAAAATCATAGCTTGATGCTTCCTGAACTCGCACGCGCACACACACACACACACACACACACACACACACACACACACACACACACACACACACACACACACACACACACACACACACACACACACACACACACAAACATACACGCTTTTATCTAATTAAATGTCTGCATAATCTCAGATGAATAGATACTCATTCTTTCTTACAAGAAAATCTTGTGCCTCTGCTTCAGGCTTAGTACAACGTTTGAATTATTCCTGGATAGATTCCTAATCTATATTTAGCTGACACTGGAATTAGCCGCAAAAATAAAGATCCTACAAAAGAATAGGTTCCTTTGAATTTCAAAAGTACCTTTTTATTCTGATTGCGCGAAGGCTGTCTTCAAAGGATATTCAGAAATTGATCTTTAGATTTCACTCAAAATACTGTCCCTGGAACATGGGACCCTTTTGAATGTCAGACGCTAACACTCCCTCGGCCTGAATGGATAGCGTTCCTACATCAGATGGGATATAAAGGATCAAGTTCGCAAGTTTACGGGATCGTTACTTATCTCCCAGCAATGTAAGGTAAGCATCATTTCCCCCCTCCCCATCTCTGTCTCACCTCTCGTTCTCTCTCTCTCTCTCGCTCTCTCTCTCTATCTCCTTCTCACTTATATCCATTACCCACCATCATCGACTAGTCATTATTATCATAATCACTGCGTACACAAAAAAAAAAAATCTTGAGGCGATTCTATTTTTTTTTTCAACACGTGAAACATTACATTTATAAGCTGTGTAGTTCAGTGACTCCCTACTGGAGACCAAAAAACTCTCATGTGGACATAGATATTCGAGGGAAGGGCCACAAACGAAGATCTAGAGGGATTTAGTGCATGCTTAGTGATTTTATTCAGTGTTGAAATGATCTTCATGAATCCAAAGAATGAAAAAAGAATAAATCTCTCTCCAGTAATGAGGTTAGACGAAAGAGCGTGAACCCATTTGCTGAATTGGCGCCACCGATATCATGAAGATTCGTCGATAGATATTTGGTCATCGGGTATTTGGTCACCGAAACTTTTGGTTGACTAATATTTGTCCGACGGACGTTTGGTCACCAGGTTTTGGTCAACGGACATTTGGTCAACTGACATTGGTCGACGGACCGTCGGTTATCATTTGATCCACGAGCATTTGGTCGACGAACATTTGATCTTTGATCAACTGATTTTGACACCAGACATTTCCTAATGTGACATTTCGTCGAGGAACATTTTGTTGAATAGGAACTTCATCGAAAAGTATCACTTAGTTTGTTGGATTTATGGGTAAATATAATGGATCGTGGAAGGTTCGGGCCCCCTCCCACTTATAGATAAAAAAGAAACCCAAAAGTTGTAATAAATTCATTGCTTAATACAAAATCACAACTTTTTAGATTATACCAGGTACATGGGGCAATCATACAAGGGAACATTTTAAAACAGTCAGTAAATCATTTGTTATGTCTAGTTTAGTAAGAAACGCAGTATTCTCAGCTGTCCATTACACAGAGATAAATACAAAGAGACACATAGAAAGACTAATAGAATGATAAATTGACAGAAATGAAAAGACAGACACAAGCAGACAGAAAAACTGACATAAAAGACAGATGCAGAAAGACAGACAAACGGGCAGAATGAAAGATAGACAAACTAAACTACCGACGAACAAAACGCTCAGCCAAGGGTAATGAAATTAATAAAATAAACTCGACTGATGCTTGCCAGAATATACTATATAATATAGGTCACCGTATCAAAGGGGATTTGTTGGGCTAAAGTAAATTCAGTGCTTGTAATCTGGCATTTTCTTCTGCATTTGACTTGAAATCTTCACGAATCAGATTCCATAAATCCATGATAATCAAGAAGACGGTGAAGAGTTTATGCTAGGAGGTGTGGAGCTGCGGCTGAAGCCGTCACCTTTATCCAAAGCGCTTGGACCGCAAGGACAGGTAACAGTCACTTTTGGGAATTGTAGAGCAGTGCGGAATTCGAACCCACAACTAAGCAAATACGAAACCGGAATGCTTCCCATTACACCACTTGTGCTGTGACATTCAATAATATATTCCCTTCTTGTTCGAAAGGATGAAATAGAAACACTTAAGGATTTTATTCAACTTTTCCCCTCAGAAAAAATAATGAATGAGGTGAGACAAGCCAAAAGAGCGTGGAAGGCAGAATTAGGAGTGAAACTGACGGGTAGACCAAAAATGGTATGGATGGATGGGATGAAGGGGGTTTTGAGTAAAAGGGGATTGGCTGTTGACCATGGAATGTACAAAACAAGAGATAGGTGTGTGTGGAGAATAGTTGCGAATTAAATATAAACTGACGCGGCCCGAAGGGATTCCTTGTCTTCTCTATTCTCGTACGATGGGACGAGGAGGCAAGGTGACCATGTAAATGAAGCGGTGAGTCCCGCTTCTTAACTTCCCTTTTTTTTCTCTCTCTCTCTCTTCCTACCCTGCCTCTCATTCCCTTTCCCTCCCTCTTTTGCTCCACCCTCCACCTTCTAGCTCCCTTTTCCTCCCTCTCCTCCCCCCAAAAAATCTCTCTCTTTCCTCCCTTTTCTCCACCATTCTTCTCCCCCTCTCCCCTCCCACTCCACGTCCTCCTCATTCCAACCAAAAATTTTCTCTTTCTCTCCCCGAAGTTGATCTCGTTCTTCTTCATAAAAGAAATTCTCACATCCATTTATTTCCACTTTTCTCTTCACCTTCCCCTTCCAGCCTCCCTCAAACTAGATTTACTCCATCAACTCCCTCACCTACTATTAGGAACTAAAACTTTCCAACTCTATTCCCCCTCCTCCCCTTGATAGAAATCCCTTCCCCTTTCCCGCTTTCCTATTCCCTTAAAACAAAGTTTTACCCCTCCCCTCTCCCCTCCACCTTCAACCACGTACTGCCCATCCCTCCGTACATCTAACATATCTACTCCTTCTCTCTCTGACCAGAATTCTTCTTCTTCTTCCTCCTCCTTCTCCTTCTCCTCTCCTTCCCTCCCTAGACTTTCACCTCCTCAGTGTTAATCCGAGGCTTCATCGTCATGTTTGACTAAATGACAGCTTAGAGTGTTCATTAAGTTCCGTCAAGTTAAAGTGCCAAGTTGGTGCAGGAGGGTCAGGGTGAGGGGAGGAGAGGAGAGGATGACGAAGCATTATTTGAAAGGAGAGGATACACTGTAGAGTAGGATGCAGCAAGTAGGGTTTAAAAACAATGGGATGGGCATATAATGCCTATGTAAGTAGTTTCTATTTGTGTGTATGTATATATTTATGTGTGTGTGTGTGTGTGTGTGTGTGTGTGTGTGTGTGTGTGTGTGTGTGTGTGTGTGTGTGTGTGTGTGTGTGTGTGTGTGTGTGTGTGTGTGTGTGTGTGTGTGTGTGTGTGTGTGTGTGTGTGTGTGTGTGTGTGTGTGTGTGTGTGTGTGTGTGTGTGTGTGTGTGTGTGTGTGTGTGTGTGTGTGCGTGTGTGTACAGTATATGTGTGTATTTGTGTGCATTTGTGTGTGTGCGCCCGCGTTTTCGTCTGCGGTTAAAGAAAGACAAATACATAATTATATGTATAGACCAAAAGGTCTTTTTTCATTATAGAGGAGGTGGTTAGCCATAGCGCACACCAGCCCTTCACCCAACCCACACCTACTCAACACCCATTCCCCTTTAATCTTAAGTCTTTGTGAATGAAGGATCATGCCTTCCCTCCGCCCACTGTCTGACACTGTCAAGACACAGCCATCTGCAAATAATGCTAGTGACTTAAACTAGCATTGTCTTAAATGAAACGAAGAGAATATGATATCCCGTGATATAACACAGAATAGTAAGATTTCTTACAAGAATTGCCCAAGTATCCTCTTCCCAGAGACGAAGAATCCAGAGACTGAGAACAGAGATTAAAAGAAAGATGGCGTCTTTAGTTGAGGCACTCGGTAATAAACGAGCGATCTTGAGTACTAAGCTGAACAGAGATTTGAGCAGAGAGCTCATGGCAGTACAGATTTGGTATGGCTGTCTTATACAGAGCATACACCACGACCCACTGAAGAGGATGTCTTCGGCTTTCTGTAGACGATAAGGAAGAAATGAAAGTGGAAGCTCCTCCACTTAATACAGGTCTATAAGGCGGTATTAATTGTAGTCTCTTGGATCTGTGAAGGAAGCACAAATGACGAAGATGAAAATCATAAGCTGCTGTGGATTTGAGAAAGACTAAAACAGAGCAGGAGTATTATATGATTTTTTCTTAACAAGGGACAATATAAGATAAAAAGCATGTCTATATTCATATATGAATTTGTACGTATATCCATTTACATATGTACACACACACACACACACACACACACACACACACACACACACACACACACACACACACACACACACACACACACACACACACACACACACACACACACACACACACACACACACACACACACACACATATATATATATATATATATATATATATATATATATATATATATATACACACACATTCCGTCTGGGATATTGACCATATGTTCTTGTGACTGTCCCTCCGTTATGCTGTCTTTCCACTCTTACTACTGTCCTGTACCACTTCTCTGAATATTCATTTCCTTTTTTCGCCAAACCCTATAGTAGGGAAGAAGAATACACTTGAGTCGTAAAAGGCGAAAGAAAACGGAACGGAGATAGGTCTAGGCATCATTCTCTCTTTCGCCCCAAAGGGAACATTCTTAAAAAAATAAAAAAATAAAATAAAAAAAGGCATAAGAAGGTCTGGGAGGAGTTTTCCAACCAGGAACCTAATGTTTGGGTCTTGCAATGTGCGTGTATGTGGTACAGATGAGAGTAAAAATTTTGAGTGAAAGGATTAGAACAGGAACAGAAGGAGTAATTGAAGAACAGTGAGGGTATAGGGCAGGTTGGAGTTGAGTGGATCAGATTTTTGTGGTAAAGCAGATATTTAACAAAACTTTAAGAAAGATAAGGATTTGCTGATAACACTACGATTATGGCAGGACCAGAAGAGGGATTAAGGAAGTTAGTGAGAGAGTTTGGGAAGAAGGAAGTTGAAGATAACTATGGATAAAAGTAAGGTGATAAGATGTACAAGGGGAGAATGTAGCAGGAAATTGGAAGTGGGTATTAAGGGAAAGAGACTAGAGGAAGTATTTAGTTTTAGATATTTGGGCGCGAATGTGGCAGGGAAGGGAGGAGTGGTGGTGGAGTTAGAATGTAGATTGATAGAAGAAAGTAAATACCTTGGGGGGTTAAAACGTGTAACGAGAAATAGACATTTGATAATGGATGCTAAGAAGAGATTGCATGAAGGAGTGTTTGTGCTGACAGCACTGTATGGGGCAGAAACACGGGACATAAGAGAGGAAGAAGGGAAGAATTTAAATGTGTTTGAGATGAAATACCTGAGGAGTACTAGGCTGGATAGAGTGAGAAACGAGGAAGTGAGGTGAACGGAGGTGGAAAGCGAATTGGGAGATAGTGTTGATGAAAGAGTATTGAGATGGTTTAAACACATGGAAAGAATGAATGAAGAAATATTAGTATAATAGTTGTGGAAGGCAGAGGTGGACGGAGTGAACATGAGGGGGCGACTAAGGATGATATGGATGGATGGGGTGAGAGGGGCATTGGGAAAGAGGGGATTGTCTATTGAGGAAGAAAGGGAGAAGACAGACTAATAGGGGTGAGTGGAGATTGGTTGTGGTTGGAGGATACTGTGATGCATAGAAGGGAGTGGGTGGGGAATGGGTGGGGATGAGTGAGTATGTGTGAATGATATATTGACGCAAAGGGATTTCTCCTTGTCTTTCCTTAATCTGCATGACGGGACGGAAAGGGGGTTCACCGATTAAATGAAGCGGCCTTGCTGTGGATGTGTTGTATCTAGCTACATTACTTCTGACCCAGAGATGTGGGCGAGATGCAGGAATGAGCCTTCATACAGGAGGAGCCAAGAAAAGAGGGAGGGAGGGGTGGTGATTAGGAGTGGAGTATGTGGGGATATTGTTTCTTTGATACCTACGTTGTTAAGAGAAAGAGACGTTGGTATAAATACGTATATATATATATATATATGTATATATATACATATATATATATATATGTATATATATATATATATATATATATATATATTGGAAGGAGGCCATTTATGATGCATGCGTTGTTGAAATCAACAGCTGCGATAGCATTATTATGCTTGTAGAAATGCTTTTCTAAGTTGCGCACCAACGTGCGGTCGTCTGGAAGCAGGTTCTTAAGCAGATTGCTGAAGTCCATGGTGTATATCTATCTTCCAGACGACCGCACGTTGGTGCGCAACTTAGAAAAGCATTTCTACAAGCATAATAATGCTATCGCAGCTGTTGACTTCAACAACGCATATATATATATATATGTATATATATATATATATATATATAGATACATATACATATATGTATATATGTATATTTATGTATATATATAATTGAAATTTGTAGCAGCTTCTGCATTAACGAGGTTTTTCCTGACGTTCCCGACTTCTCTTATGCTGGCGCGCTGTGTCGTGCTGAGTTCTCTAATTACCTGGCTAAACAACATGGGGGTTTAGGTTAATGCATGGGAGCTATCTTCTTTATTTAATGCAGAGCTCTTGTCTAACAGTTAGGCATCATCAGTGCTAATGAGTACAATGTGCAAGGGTCGAGTATTTACGCACAATACGTGGATCAGATCATAAACACTTCAGTGCTGACCCACTGGCCAATCGGCTGTAAACATATAACGGAGTTCAACTTCTTTGGATGTGGGGATAGTAAATGGATCCGGAGTTGGTCTGTTCATGAGAGGGTTTTTATCTTTTATGTATGAGGCTTCAGGGATATGAAGACGTGTGTGGTTGGTTTCTGATGTACGTATTCGTGGTGTCGTTTGATTGCTCCGTTGGAAAGGTGAAGTGTAAGGCACCTCGTGAGCTTCGCCGTAGTCATCCTTATGTACGTTTCATTAAGGGGTTCACAGTTTCCTTTCATACGGGGTTGTTCTTTATAAGGAGTTGGAATGTCTTCATATTTTTGTAGAAATAACGAGATCTATTTTGTCGTTGTCGTTGGTGGATTTCACGTCTCTGAGGTGATTTTTTTAGGTGTGACTTCGTTGGCTCTATAATGGGTGGACAATGTTTTTGAAGAAAATTTCTATATTACGTCTACTCTTGCTTAGCTTTCAGCTGGGGAGAGTACCATCTGTCAGGTACTTGTTGATGGAGATTTGCATCTCTTTATTAGAGAAACCATTGTTTACCAGGACCTGCGACGTCCTGTCGAGCTCTGTGTGGGTTCGGGTCCAGTCACTACAGTGCATCAGGGCCTTTCGAACGTAGGCGTCGATCGTGGACCTCCGGTAGCGTTGTAGGCATTCACGATTTCTATTGAGGAAAAATGCTGAATTAGTAGGGTTAGTGTATACTTCGGTCCATAAAACTTAAGAGCTGTTGTCAACCTTTACATCTAGGAAATGGAGCAGGTTATTGATGCTGTTCTCTGAAGTAAGGTATGTATATATATATATATATATATATATATATATATATATATATATATATATATATGTATATAAATATATATATACGTATATATATGTATATATATATATGTATATATATACATATATATAAGTATACTTATATTTGTGTATATATATACACACGTAGCAGAGGATAAGGAAAAGGTGAAAAAGGTATATATGGGGCACAGTGAGTGATCTTACATAATTTCGGGAACTAGTAGCGTTGTGAGTTCGAACAGTTTTAACCATCGATAGCTGAGTGGTTTAAGGCACTGACTTAGGAGTTTCGTGACCCCAGAGCAGTAGGTTCGAATCCTCTACGCAGCGTTCATAAAAATTATCTGATTGATGTCCACTAGCGAATTACTCATATAGTTACAATGAGGATAGCGTAAAAGGGATTTGTTCCGGTCCTTACCCCTTGCTACGTGTGTGGTTGGCTCTTCGGTGAAAAGGTATATATTGGCCGCAGTGGGTGGCCTTACCTAATCTCGGGAACCAGTAGCGTTCTGAGTGCGAATAGATTTAAACCATCGATAGCTGAGTGGTTTAAGGCAGTAAATTGGGAGCCTCTTGGCGCTAGAGCAGTAGGTTCGAATCCTTTATGCAACGGTCATAAAAATAATCTGATTGATGTCGCTGTTCACTAGCGAATTATTCATATGGTTATAATGGCGATACTGTGAAAGGGATTTGTTCCGGTCCTTGCCCCCTGCAACGTGTGTGGTTGGCTCTTCGGTGAAAAAGGTATATATGGGCCGCAGTGAGTGGTCTTACCTAATCTCGGGAACCAATAGCGTACTAAGTTCGAAGGGTTTTAATCATCGATAGCTGAGTGGTCTAAGGCACTGACTTGGCAGCCTCTTGGCGCCAGAAAAGTAGGTTCGAATCCTCTACGCAACGGTCATAAAGATCATCTAAATTATGTGGCTCGTCACTAGCGAATTACACATATTAATATAATACAATATAATATATATAAATATATATGTATATATATATATATATGTATATATATATATATATATATATATATATAATATTCAAATCAACTCAACCATCCTGAGTCCCCTGCTGAACAAAGGTCTCCTTCACACGACCTTGCCATCCTCTGCCACGTCACTCCTGCAAACTTCTCAATCTCGTCTCTCCACGTTCTGTCTGTCTGTATACATGTATGTATGTATGTATGTATGTATGTATGTATGTATGTATGTATGTATGTATGTGTGTATGTATGTATGTATGTATGTATGTATGTATGTATGTATGTATGTATGTATGTATGTATGTATGTATGAATGTATGTATGTATGTATGTATGTATGTATGTATGTATGTATGTATGTATGTATGTATGTATGTATGTATGTATGTATGTATGTATGTATTTATGTATGTATGTATGTGACGCACGTAAGTTGAAAATGATGAACATGCAAAAGTAAATGAATATCACATATATAAGCTCTATTAATTCTGTTAATACAGATACGTTAGAGCAAATTACAGAAAGACCGCTTATGTATCATGCTTTGCAGTTTATCTTTAAAGGCAGTAATGTTTAATATGAATACTATAATTGGCTCTGAGCACATATCATTAGTTGGGAGCGTAGTTGCGGCCTAAGACGTCACTGTTGAGAATCGGAGAGAAGTGCGGGATTCGAACCCACAACCAAACGAATGTAGGACGACCAAGCTTCTGACTACGTCACTAGTGCACTATATATAATATGCTATATCTACATTTGGCACATGTATATTACAAAGGATTACAAAGGCGGAGCATGCCGACAGGAGACCTTTTGGTCCATATCTAGGTCGGATGCGAAAAAAATCATAATAATAATAAATTTATAAATGAAAACTATAATAATGTAAATAACAAATACTACAATAATGTAAATAACAAATGATTACAATTTAGTCATATTTTGTCAAGACTGATAGTTCATGTTGTTATTTCTTATTATTTTGTATTAGAAGACAATATATCACCTTCTTTAGTATTAATTTCATTTCAAGAACAGCCAGCATATATCACCTTCTTTAGTATTAATTTCATTTCAAGAACAGCCAGCATATATCCATGCCCGCAAGGTCTCATTAATCTACAATGTTATTCAAACTTAATAAGGAAATTGATGTGAGCTGGCTTCAGTGTGTCTAAACACACACAACACACAATGGAGGAGCTTACCACGTTTCACTCAAATTCAACGAAAGGTTTCACAGTATCGACACGAGGTTTAGACTCGCTGGCGATATCATTTGTTGACAAGACGACAGCAATCATAACAATACAACGGGGAATGGTAAATGATGCGGGGCGCCAACCCCTATTGCTTGGATGTATGCAAGGCTGGATGTGATTGGCGCAGAAGTGAATAAACACTTGTGATTGGTCATATTCCAGTTTTGCATTTTGCACCTATTGTGATTGTCCACATTATGGAAATCTGTTATTTATAAATACAATTTTTTTTTCA
>NC_134789.1:65907133-65917133 GCF_046742065.1 Oratosquilla oratoria
AACTTTTTAGCTCCGTTTTCTCCCCCCAACCCCCCATTTTTATGGAACTCCGTTTTCTGTCGTTTTTTCTGTGTGCGTTTTCTTTAATATGGAACAAGCGGCACGCGAAGAGCACCCAAGTCGTAGCCAAACAGGATGTGTCTTTCACAAAGTTGTCAACCCTTTGGCTGGGTTATTCGATTTGTGCTTTTGCCTACTCTATGGGGGTATTGACTGCATATATTATGTAGCCGATACTTTAGGTACTTAAGTGACATCCCTACAGACCAGAGTCACTCAGCATTTCTTTTTTTTCTTTTTTTTTTAATGATTGGAGAGAAGAATACTGGCTACTTTTAGCCTCTACTACACGTCCGTTCTGCCACTCTTCTTAATTTTTTTTCTTTACCACATCTATTGGGATCCCCCTCTTCAGTTTGATGTTGCTCCTAAAGATAAAAGTACTGGTTATTGCTGATAAAATGCTCTATACTGTATCCCACACGCATTCTAATTCATTACATTCAAGAGGCAATTTCATTCAGATATGAAAAATTTGCGAGGAAAGCAATCAACTACACGCTAAGCCGCAAAATAGATCTGTGGAGAAAATTGGTATAGTCCAATAGCACTGTATGACTCTGGTTCATAGGGGTGGCATTAGTCGTTTCTGGTTAGTCTTAACGTCAAGTATGAGACACGTTATCATGCATTCTGAGACATTAAGCTAATTTCTTGCATCAGTAGAGCACCCGGTAGTGGCTGGTGATGTCGTTCTACGAGGGGTACAGGTTGCTTTCACATTTGTTAGTAGTAAGGAAGGGTGCTTTGGTGAGATGATGGTGATGAGAGGATCTGAACGGAAAAAAAGCAAATAAAATAGTGAAAAAATGCAAAGAAAATGAAAAATGAAAACATAAGAAAATGAGAATATAGAATAAGTAAAATAGAAGAAAAATAAGGGATATCGAAAATTAAAATGGAAAGTAGAACATAAAACAAAAAAGAAACGAAGAAACTAAAAAAAAAACCACAGAAAATAAAGAAAAAAGAAAAATCGAAAAAAAACGGAGAAGCGAAAAAAAAAAATGGAAAGAGAAAAGTAGAAAAAGATATTTATAAAAACTGGAAAAAAGAGATCGAATAAAAATAGGGTGAAAGGAAAGACATAAAGCCTCATCGGCACGCGGTGACTAAAACAAAATCCACCAGATTTACCGACACCGGACGTTGGAGACCAAAACAGCTAACATTTTCCAGTGGTGAGGTATGGCCCGGCAAGCCATTTTTTTTTTTTTTTTTTTTTTTTTTTAAGGCTATCGACTCATAAGGTGGCCATTAAGCCTTGTTTGCATTTGTAAAGTCTCGGCGTTTTGTGTATGCCAGCCTTTCCATCCCCATCCAAAGCCATATCCCTTCCACCCTCCTCATCCTCCTCCGCATCCTTACCAACGTTTTCCTTATTCCCGTCCGCATTTTTCATCCATACTCACACTGCACCGCACCCGCATATGTATTCAAGTCGTATCTGCATCATTATCCGCATCTACATTAACCGCATCTCATTATCTGGGCCTTAATATCCGCGTTTCATAATCCGTGTCTCATTATCCTAGTCTCATTATTTACGGCTGCATCATAAGAGTCTCATAATCTGTGTTTACATTATCCGCGTCTTTCTAATCCACGTGAGAAACAGTGAAATGTCCACGTGCGGCTTATTCGTGTTTGGATAACAGCATTCTTTAGCGTTTGTATTACCGCGTCTGACTGTCGCTATATTTTAATCCACGTGTATATTATCCTAATTCCAATATCCCCATCATTATCCTGTTCTGGATTATTCCACCATACTCACCAATATCTCCTACAATGAACACATATCCATTTCCACATCCATCCTCAATCACATCCGTATCCAGTACTATATCCACGTATACATATACCTTCACTTGTATGTATGAAATTCACAATGCTGATGTGAACGGTAAGAAAAATATTGAAATATTCACAAGTTGTATTTCATAACATTGAGTTACAATCACAGACCACTAGATCAACAAGAGACCTTTAAGTTCAAAAGGAGGTCGGATGAAATAAATAAGTAAATCATCTCCCTTAGCCTCTTTTGTGGCAATTCAATTTTCATCAGGCGATTCTGTTCATCTGCCTGACACCTCTTCAAAATATATACACTATGTATATATATATATATATACATATATATGTATATATATATATATATATATACACATATATATATACACATATATATATGCATATATATATATATATATATATGTATATATATATATGTATATATCACGTGAAAACCATTGTTGGAGTAATAAAGACTGGAGACGGGGAATTTATATATTACGGTTGCAAACTGCAATCCTCTCCAGTAGATACAAATTGGAATAGTGAATGCTACTTAAGTAGCACCCTTGACATGACAAAGGGGAACATCGGGAGAGGTCTCAACCCTCGGCTCACTCCGTATGTGAGGTCAGGAGGCATATGTATATATATATATATATATATATATATATATATATATATATATATGTATATATATGTATATATATACATATATATATATATGTATATATATGTATATATATATATATATATAGATATATATGTGATCATTCTTATGACAGTCGCATGCAGGATTCGAACCCAC
Source organism: Oratosquilla oratoria (assembly GCF_046742065.1). NCBI lineage: Eukaryota > Metazoa > Arthropoda > Malacostraca > Stomatopoda > Squillidae > Oratosquilla > Oratosquilla oratoria. The sequence continues at coordinate 65,909,799 of NC_134789.1, forward strand.
TGCTTTTGGCCACCCGTAAGATCACTTTCACAGAGCCTTAACCCACTACACCAACAGAGACTGTAAAAGCCTTGAAACCTGGAATCGAACTGATTCCCGAGGATAGGAAAGATCACTAATCTGTGACCCCATTCCTGTTTTGCATAAGGCCCCAAGCCCACCAATGGCAAGGGGTAAGGATCGGAAATAATCCCTTTCACGCTTTTCGCCATTGTAGCTATGAGAGAAATTCGCTAGTAACAGCGATATCAATCTGATAATTTTTATGACAATCGCATGCAGTATTCGAACCCACTGCTTTCGGCCACCCGTAAATCACCTTCACAGAGCCTTAACCCACTACATCAACAGAGACTGTAAAAGCCTTGAAACCTGGGATCGAACTGATTCCCGAGGATTGGAAATATCACTAATCTGCGACACCAATGCCTGTTTTACACAAGGCCGAAGCTCACCAGTGGCAAGGGGTAAGGATCGGAACAAACCCCTTTCATGTTTTTCACCATTGCAACTATATATATATATATATATATATATATATATATACACATATATATATATATACATGTATATATATATATATATATATATATATATATATATTCACACACACACACACACACACACACAAACGCAGGAGAACACCACCAACACCTTCAGGGCAGCCTCCTACAAGCTGTATATTCTGTGTATACTGAGTTAATTAGGGGCTCATGCTGAAGATCTTAAGACCATCTACACTTTATTCATTTTACCCAAGTTGATGAACGCATCACCTTCCTGTGCCTCCTCGCTCACAATCACGCAGCAGAATACACCACTTATCAGCACCCTCTCACCACACTAGGACTGCCTACCCTTGCTGACCGCTATCACACACACACACACACACACACACACACACACACACACACACACACACACACACACACACACACACACACACACACACACACACACACACACACACACACACACACACACACACACACACACACACACACACACACACACACACACACACACACACACACACACACACACACACACACACACACACACACACACACACACACACACACACACACACACACACACACACACACACACACACATACACACACACACACACACACACACACACACACATACACACATACACACACACACACACACACACACACACACACACACACACACACACACACACACACACACACACACACACACACACACACACACACACATACACACACACAAATCGTGTCGCAGTTGGTACAGTTCCCGGCTACCACTACGGTAGTCCGGGTTCAAATCCCACCCAGGGCTGAAATAGTTTCATTATCACTGTTCTGCGAGTTGTTACTCCAACTCTCGTGGGCGGGGAGTTGTGTGTGTGCGTCCCTGGAAGGTCACAGTATTACCCATAGATCGGTCGTATGAGCTCTGCCCTTTTCCGGGGTAGAAAACCAATAAATAATAAAGTGAATGAATGAATAAATAAAAAAAAAAAAATAAAAAAAAAATAGATAAATAAATAAAAAAAAATAAAAAAATAAATAAAAAAATAAATAAACAAATAAATAAATAAATAAATAGATAAATAAATAAATAAATAAATAAATAATGAAATAATGAATGAATTAATAAATAAAAAGAGTACGAATAATTAAATAAATAAATCAATTAATTAATTAATAATAAATAAATAAATAAACAAATAAATAAATAAATAGACAAATAAATAAATAAATAAATAATAAATAAATAAATAAATAAATAAATAAATATATTAGGAAATAAATAAATAAATAAATAAATAACAAATAAATAAATTAGTAAATAGATAAATAAATAAATAAATGAATAAATAAATAAATAAGTAAAAATAGATTATAGTACGTGACAACTGAGAATTAGAAGAAAAAGATGGGAAAAAGGCAAATCAGCCAAGTGCCCACAACGTGACTGGAGAAACAGAATGGACAAAGTGAGCATGAAGATATATGACCAGTGTACAAAAATGGTGTGAAAGGTTTTCCTTTCTCCCTCCGCCACCCCCCAAAAATACAAAAATACAAAAAAATATATATATATACAAACGCCGGATACAATAACACAGCTATTTTATTCAACTGCCATTCTCTAATCTTTTATCTTAAGAGTGATGGTGACCTATGAATTGATAAGATATAATGTCAATAAAAAGTAGGCCTACTCGTAGAGCGTAAACCTCCGGCAGGTAAGGCAGTTGCGAACGTAAATTATGCAAAAATAAAATAAAACCTAGGATTGAAATTTAACAATGTTGACAGAAAAATACCTCGCCAAAAGAAAAACAACATCGCTGTGAGACCTGCTTCGAAGTCTACTCCTAAAAAGAAAAAAAAAAAAAAAAAAAAAAAAAAAAAAAAACAAACCTCTTTACCTTCAATATTACCCATAAAATGAAAGAAATATTAGATAAGTTAGGATAATATATAGATATGATATCTACTATTGGGTAGAAATAAACCATGAAAGTGACCCACTAGGATGGAGGGGTTAAGAGCGATACCGCCAACTCCCAAGAGAGCTTTCAGAGTGTCGAGACGAGAGGAAAACCAACGTGAGGGGCGACAGGCAGGAGAATACAATAGGAAGGAGATGAAATGGAAGAAGGGACAGAGGGAAAGAAGCGGTTAGATGTAAATGGACCCTTTTAAAGAAAATAGACAAACACACACACACATACAACATGCACATACACGCACACATACACACACACAAACACGTACACACACATACGCACGCGCGCACACACACACACGCACACATATACACACACAAACACGCACACACACATACACACACACACACACACACACACACACACACACACACACACACACACACACACACACACACACACACACACACACACACACACACACACACACACACACACACACACACACACACACACACACACACACACACACACACGAAAAATGGACAAATGGAGACGACTGTAAATGTGACATGGCAAGTCAGGGAAGTTGAAAGGCAGACGACCGAAAAGGACAGAAGAACGGGACAAATAGAAACAGAGAGAAAATGGGAACTCGGAAGATAAAGAAAACCTAAAGTAAAAGAAAAAGGGATAGGGAAAGAAAATAAAGATAAAAATAATAGAAAATGGAAGGAGGTAGAAAAGTGTGAAAGAAATGGAATAGGGAGAGACCAAACGATATGGAAAGAATTGTATGGGAATATTGTGGAAAAATATAAATTTCTTAAGAGACAGAAAACAGAGAATAAAGAAACTGGAGAAAAATGTATAATTGGAAGAGGAAGAAATTAAAGTATAAGAAAAAGGAGGCACATGCAAATGGAACAAGAATAAAAGAGGAAAGATAGAGAAAACGGGAAAGAGAAAGAAAATGCAAATTGAAAAGAAAACGGAGATCAGAAGGAAGTAGGTAACCCCAACAAACCTATACTATATAACTGTATTATTTTCATACCTAAACATATTTTTCTTATCTACTATTTCCATCGTATTATCCATTTAATTTCAGGCATCATAACAATGCTGGTATCAGAGGGTATACGTATAAAATAAGTCCCTTATTCAATCGATACCAATCAATCAATCGATGAATCAACTAATCAACCTATCAGCATGTCCCGCTGAGCGAGATCAGTTTTCGAATGTGTTGAAGAGCCTTAGTATATGCTGCTGCGTGGTACGTTAGAATATCAGGAAACATGTGAGAAGATATACTTTATCTATCCTGAGAAACGACCGTAAACGTTGGTCAGATTGATGTAAGGGGTATAACTTTTATCAGATTATATATGTATATATATATGTATATGTGAATATATGCATATATATAATATATGTATATATATACTATATATATATACATACATATATGTATATGTATATATATATATATATATTATATATATATATATATATATATATATATATATATATATATATATATATATATATATATATATATATATATATATATATAATTATGGTAATGATAATAATTCTCTTGGTTCTCTTATATTCTTAAATTTCTTATTTACCACTTCTATGATCTACCTCTTCGGTGTAATATTGTACTCAATAATAGAAGACCTGGTTTTGGCTGATAAAAAATGAATACCACCGCTTTAAATGTATTGGCCCGTTCATTACTACTGACGCTCTATGTCTTTAATCTGGTCGTCGCCAGGTGATTTAATTAGCCTAAGAAACCTGCGTAGTGGCAGGACAAGATTTAGATGAAACTTTATTGGAAAGCTCACCCAATGGTTGAATTGGTGAAATATTCAATGGATATGACAGAGAGTGAGTGAGTTAGTGAATGGGTGAGTTAGTGAGTAAGGAATTAAGTGAGAGTGAGTGGAAGAGAGAGTGAGAAGGGGTAAGTGAAAAACCGAGAGCGTGAGCAAATGAATGATTAAATGAATGAGGACTGAGACAGAGTGAGAGAAACGTGAGAATGAGTACAAACAAGCTAAGGAGTCAAAATGAGTGAATGTGTGAGAATGAATGAGCGTGAGAATGAGTGAGAAAGCCGTGAGAGTGGAGGCAAAAGGGAACTATCATGTGAAGGGGTCCTGATGTACGACCGTGAGATGTCAGATCAAGTCCGACCCTCTCACCCCACGGAGTACCTGCGGTACTCGGAACGACACCTACCGTATATATGCCACAGTGTGTCCCACGTTCTCTTTCTGTGTGTGTGTGTGTGTGTATATACATATATATATATAAATACATATATATATATATATATATATATGTATATTATATATTGTATGTATATGTATATATATATATATATATATATGTGTGTATGTATATATATATATATGTGTATGTATATGTATGCATATGTATGTCTATATATATATATATGTATGCATATATGTATATATATATAATATATATATATATATATATATCCCCCTTTGAGGACAAGGAATGACCGAGCATGGAATCATAAAACTAAAAAAAAAAAGAAAAAAAAAACGTAATTTTGGCGAGGACCTCGAGTCTCATGGCGTGATACTAGTTGGATAAATCGGCAAGGGGCGGGAGAGAGAGAGAGAGAGAGAGAGAGAGAGAGAGAGAGAGAGAGAGAGAGAGAGAGAGAGAGAGAGAGAGAGAGAGAGAGAGAGAGAGAGAGAGAGAGAGAGAGAGAGAGAAGGTCAAAGAAAGGAAAATGTTTGGCTGCATAGGAGGAAAAAAAGGGGGGTGGAGGGGAAGGACATAATACAATCAAGCGTGAATGTGGGTCGAAGGAGGAGGCAAAGAAAGGGAGACCGATGTGGCGGACCGGCAAGGATTCTTCTTCCCGGGGACTGAAGACCTGGAGGAGGAAGACGAGGAGGAGGAAGACGAGGAGGAGGAAGACGAGGAGGAGGAAGACGAGGAGGAGAAGGATGAACAGAGAAGGAGACAAGAATAAGAGGATGAAAATGAGAAGAGAAGGGGGAATAGGAAAGGGAAAAGAAGCAGAAGGAGGAGGAGGAGGAGGAGGAGGAGGAGGAGGAGGAGGAGGAGGAGAAGGAGAAGGAGGAGGAGAAGGAGAAGGAGGAGGAGAAGGAGAAGGAGGAGGAGAAGGAGGAGGAGGAGGAGGAGGAGGAGGAACAGAGAAAAAGATAAAAGGATAAAAATGTGAAAGGGTGGGGGAATAGGAAAAGTAAAAGAAATAGGAGGAGGAGGATATGGGGGGAATAAGAAATAAGATAAATAGAAGGAAGAGGAGGGGAGGGGAAACTGAAGAAGATGGATAAGAGGAGGAGGAGGAGGTGATTATGGGAAATATAATAGAAGGAAAGAAATATTAGGATGAGGGGAGGAGAAGGGGAATGGGAAAAGGAAAGTAAATGAAAGAATAAGAAGGAGGAGGAGGAGGAGGAGGTGAGGGGCGAATAGAAGAGAAGGAGAGGAGGTTAAATGGGAGAGAAGAAGAGGAGAAAAGGAAAAGATATAAGAGAAAAAGGAAGAGAAGGAAGAGATGGAGATGAAAGGTATGAGGATAAATAAGAAAAGTAAAAGAAAATAGGAGGAGGAGGACGAGGAGAGGAGGGGAAATAGAATCGAAAAAGGAATAGAGGAAGAGAGGAAGAGAAAAGGGGAAGAGGAAGAGAAGGAGGAGAAGAGAGAAGAGGAGGAGAAGGAAAAGGAGGAAAAAAGGAAGAAGAAGTGGAAGGTGGAAGTAAGAAAAAAAAGAATAAAAAAAGTGGAGAACCACAGTGTGGTGAGAATATACACAGACGTAGAAAATGGAGAAATGGGAACAGGAGGAGAAGAATGAAAAAGAAAAAAGAAAATGGGATAAAAAAGGAGAGACAAATAAACAATGGGAGTACAAGTAAAGATAGAACAAAGTGTAGGTGGATAGGAACGGAGAGGATCAATACAAAGAGGAGGAGGAGAAGGAGGAGGAGGAAGAGGAAGAGGGGGAGGAGGAGAGAGAGTACGAGAGGAAGTAAAAGGAGAATGATATATCTAAAAGTAGAAACAATAGAACTAATATAAACTTGACAAAAAAAATCTAATCAAACTGATGGAAAATAAGAATAATGGGAAGAGACAATGAATAAGAAAGGAAAAGTTCAGGAAGAAAAAAAAAAGTTACATTGAGTTAAATTAACAAACAAAAGAGCAACAGATCTATAGGTCCTTACATGCCTAATATCATAATCACTATCATTTTCTTTTCCTTAATCTATTTAGAAGTAAATAATTTCAGTCAAGGATTTATAGGTGAGTAAATATAGACACTTTCTTAAAGTATCTCTACAGTGAACCCTTCGATGCAGACTTGGTACACTTATTTATATGAATATTTGTTTGTAACTATATAAATATCTATAAATTTATATAATATATATATATATATATATATACATACATACATGTATTTAAATATTTATATACTCATATATATATATATATGTTTTGTTAAAAACAACTGCGCATTCGGCGCTACAAAGCTTCTTAAGTAGACTTTCAAGTCTTCTGAACGTGGATTTCTGGTTATCACAGGACAGACGGAATAATAGATTTCCAGTAGACATTAGGAAATGTAATAGAGACAGAGAGTACAGGACATAATAAACATAGAAAGAAAGCTCTGGGAGAGGTCACAAACGTAAGACACGGGAGGAGGTCACGACATAAGACACGGGGAGAGGTCACATACATGTGTGGGATTTTGTTGCTGTGGAGCAGATGTCCGTTGAGGGCCAAGTGTCCTCTCTATCAGTCTGGCGGAACGTCGGAGAGGGACTTGGGTGTCGGTGTGATTGGAAGGTGTG
>NC_134789.1:65922133-65929633 GCF_046742065.1 Oratosquilla oratoria
GTCCAGTTGGTGAGAAGTGTTGCTGTAGATTTGGTTGGAGCTATTTTGAGTCTGTTTGTGATGAACCATGTGTTGAGTGTGTCAAGGTAAGGCTGGATTATTTCTGCAGCTTTGTCTGTGTTATGATGTGTGCATGTGATTGTTATGTCGTCTGCGTAGGAAGAGATTTGTATTTCTGAGGTGTCTGGCGTGGGTAAGTCATGCATGTATAGATTAAATAATGTGGGGGATAGAACTGAGCCCTGTGGTACTCCGTTCTTAATGTTTCTGATGTGCGATGATTGGCCATTATATGACACATGAGCATTCCTGCCTGCCAGATAATTGGCCAGCCATCTTTTGGTGTTATTGTGCATGTCTGTGTTATATATTTTATTTGTTAGGTTGTGGCGGGGGATAGCATCAAAAGCTTTACTAATGTCCAATGTTATAAGAAGTGTTCTGTGGTGGGGCCTATCTGAATTGATGCCATCTAAAATTCTTTGTGTGAGGTTTGTCAGAAGAGTGTTTGTGGAGTGTAGTGGCCTAAAACCGTGTTGTGAGTCAGCAAGGGGAATATATGGTGTGACAAGTTTAAGTATTAGGCGTTCAATGACTTTAGAGGGGGTGCAGAGAAGTGTGATTGGGCGGTGCGATGTTGGGATTGTTGGGTCTTTGTTCGGTTTTGGAATGGTGATTATTTTACCATGCTTCCAGATGTCGGGTATAGTGTTGTGTGAATAGCTGTAGTTTGCAATGTTTGTGAGTGCGTGTATACCTTGTGGTCCAATGTGTTTTAGGTGGATGTTGCTTATGTTATCAGGGCCACAGGCAGATGAGTGCTTGAGACTATGCATTATGAGTTTTGTCTGACTGTCTATGAAGGGTGTATAGTCTGAGTCTGTGGGAAAGTCTTTCTTACGTCGAATGGTGCGTCGGTCGTCAGGGTGAGATGTAAGATGGCTCGTCTGTGCGAAATGACGTATGAGTGCGTTTGCTTGTTGTCTGTTTGAGGGTAGATTATCTGTTGTTGTGATTATTGCTGCGTGAGAGCGTGTAGTGTTAGTGTTGGATAGTGTGATGCTGTTGAGTGTCTTGTACAATTTGCTGGTGTTTGTTTTGTGATCAAGTGTATTGATAAAGTTTTGACAATTTTGTGTTTTTTGTTCATTTATTTTATTGGCAATCACAGTGTTTAGTGTTTGTATTTGGTCTGCTATGTTTTGAGGGATAGGTGTGGGGGTATCGTGTTTAAGTGTGTCACGTTGTCTGATGAGGCCTTGGATTTCTGGTGTGAAGTTGGGGTTGTGTGATTTTCTGTTGCCTCTAGGGATGTATCTCTTGTCTGCGTTTTGTATGATTGTATTAAAAGCGTGTACAGCATTGTTTATGTTTGTGATTGGTGTACTGTTAAGTGTTTCAAAATGTTGTTCTGTCTCTTCATTAAAGGCTTCCCAGTTAGCTCTCTTGTAATTGGTGTAAGTGTGTCTGTGGCCAGCTGGGGTGCATCTTGTTTTGGTGGTGATGATGATTGGAAGGTGGTCAGAACCAAGGGCTCCGACCACTCTCCATGATGTTGTTGGGGTTAGGCAGGGGGAGCAAAAGGTGATATCAGGAGAGGAGGGAGTGTAGAGGGCTTGGTATGGGATATGTGTATGATTATGCGTGTTGTTCATGATAGTCAATGAGTCGAATTGAGTCTGTATATCAAGCCCTCTGTCTGTGTCAGGGTTGTCGACAAACCAGGCAGACGACTTGGCGTTGAAGTCACCACCCATGATCAGGTTGGGGATTGAGGTTAGTTGGCTGAGTTGAGGTCTGAAGGTGTTTGGAACTGTGGGGGATGATTGGGGGGGAATGTACATGTTAACTATTGTTAGTGTTGAATTGTTGCCTGTGCGGATACGAATGGATTGGGTTTCAGTTGTGTTATCTGTGGTAGGGAGGAGAATTTTGGTTGTGGCACTTGTGTCCACATAACAGATGGAATGGTGGATCAGGGTGATGAGTCCACCGCCATTGCCGTCAGTCCGGTCTTGTCTGATGGTGGTGTAATTATGAAATGATGGTGTGTTGTTGGAGTGTCTTATTTTTGTGTCTTGTAGAATTGAAAGGATTATGTTGTGTTGTTTGAGAAAGTGTTTCAAGTTCATGTTTTTTAGTGTTAATTCCGTCAATGTTGTGTTGTAATATGTTGATGTTGTGTGTTTTGTATGTGTTGTATGTTGCCGTTTGGGGTTGAGGTTGGGGTGGTAGTGGGGAAGGTGTAGGATCTGGGTCAGAGGGGGGGAAAGGAGAGGTCGGGGACAAAGGAAGGGGAGTACTAATCGGGGGTAAGGGCAAAGGGAAATTGGGAGTGGGTAAGGGTGTTGGCTGTGGTTGGGGAGGTGGGATTGGGGTTACTGGAGGGCAGGTAGAACATGTCCAAGTGTTTGTGTATTGGTTTGTGTCAGCAAGTGTTGTACAAGTGAGGTGGGCCCAGTTTTTGCACATATTGCACTGAACTGAGCCCTTTGTCTGTCTGCTCGAAGTAATGGGTTTAGAGCATGTTGGGCATGTGTATTTTGTGGTGGGCCCAGGATTGCTCTCTACATCTCCGGCTAAAAGTAGAAGAAGAGGGGTGATCGCCGGAAAATGACCCCTCAGTGCAGAAAAAACGTAACATTGTGTGTTGGAAAAAAGGATTGTGGTACTCCCCCAGGTAGGCGTAGCTCCTCCTCGGGGATCGGTGCCATCTGCGTAGAGCTGATGGCCAGGGGTAGTTGCTGCTGTTTGGCCCCCAACTCTTGGGGTTGGGGGGTGGTCCCACGACGTAGACGTTGCAGCTCCAGGACCATACGGTCTTGTAGACCGTATTGGTTATGACGAAACTCTTCGCTGCTGCTGAAGCCCGCACCTTGACCCTGTTTTCTCTGACATCCTGGGCAAGTGAACTGTACCTGTTTGTTTATTATTTAACTATACCTATGCAAATATTATATCTGTTATTATTTGTATTATATTTTTTTATTTATCGTCATTATATTTTTCCCGCATCCGACCTAGTCATGGACCAAGAGGTCTCCTGTCGGTATGCTCCGCCTTTGTAAATATGTATATATATATATATATATATATATATATATATATATATATATGTATATATATATATATATATATGTATGTATTACAAAGGATTACAAAGGCGGAGCATGCCGACAGGAGACCTTTTGGTCCATATCTAGGTCGGATGCGAAAAAAATCACAATAATAATAAATTATGAAATAAAAACTATAATAATGTAAATAAATAAATGCATAGGTATAGTTAGATAATAAACAAACAGGTGAATAGTAAATAATAATAGATTGACATATAAGTAACAATAAATGAGAATCAAGCAATGATAACAAAACAAAAACAAATAATATAAAATAAATTATAATCATTACAGCATCTTCCTTAGGTGTTTATCTAAATTATTCTTAAAGCTTCGAACTCAGCTACATTGCACTACCTGTGCAGGAAGTTTATTCCATTCATTAACTACACGGTTGGCTAAGTTGTTTCTACCCACTTCCAAATTGAATCTATTTCCGGACAATTTGAGATCATTGTTTCTTTTCTGATCCTCATTCAGTGTGAAAATTTTCTGACTTTTGATGTTGTCAATTCCTTTTGGAATTCTAAAGACCTGTATCAAGTCACCTCAGAGTCTACGCTTTTTTTCGTATGGTTTGTTTTTGATATTTGGAACCAGTTTTGTGGCTCACCGTTGTACTTTTTCCAGTCTGTCAATGTCTTTAATAAGATTCGGTGACCATACGGAAACAGCAGGTGACTCAACTTCCTTCGGTTTTTGTTGAACGTTCACAATTTGCTTACGCACGGTGTTAGGATAGTGATAGGCAATAGTGAGACGTCCATGAGGAAACAACTTAGTAGAAGAACTGATGGTATTATTGAATGGAATTTTTGAAGTTGTTTCCTCATGAACGTCTCACTATTGCCTATCACTATCCTAACACCGTGCGTAAGCAAATTGTGAACGTCCAACAAAAACCGAAGGAAGTTGAGTCACCTGGTGTTTATTGCTTGCCCTGCAAAGATTGTGATTTGGTTTACTTGGGTCAAACCGGGAGAGACTTGAACACTAGATTGGCAGAACATAAAAGGTCAATTAGGTATGGGCAAGAAAATTCGGCTGTATTTCTTCATGTCAAAAATAAGAATCATTCTTTCGATTGGGGTAAGGCCAGATTAGTGTTCAAGTCCCACTGCGGTTTCAGGAGGAAAATAGTCGAATCAGCATTAATTGAGGAATGCCCTAATATTAATATTTCTAAAGGGCAGGGGACACCTGACATAATTTCACGCGCGGCAGTTAACAAGCTGGTACGGACCTTACAACCCCCCCCTCTCCTCACCCCCTCCTTCCTCCGCCACCCCAGTTTGCCCCGCGCCTGAGTGAGGTCATCTGTCCACATCTCTTCTTCTCTGTAGCTTATAAGTCCCCTTTGTACTCTACCCTATGTATTTTCCTGGAGAGGGATACAGTTGATAGCCGAAATATAGGATTCTTCTTTATTCGAAGTTTATTTTCTCCGACTGTGGGTTCCTATGTGTCATTTACAAATGTGCTACTACATTTCTGCTTAGAAATATGTATAAACATATGTATGTATGTATATATATATATATATATATATATATATATATATATATATATATATATATATATATATATATTAAAAGAAGCACCAGCTTCGCCATGGGCGCTTTGTCTGCGGTGCTGCTTGGTTCGTTCGCGGGCCCTTAATCCGTCTTCCTCAACAAAAGAATTATAAAATAGAATAATGAATGTGTTGGTTTATTGATTGTTTAAAGATACACGTTATCTCTCTTCTTTGGAGGTTTCTCTTCTTTGTCTTCGCTTTCTTCAGCCTCTTTTGTTATATCTTTTTCAGAAAGATCTAATCCGTAAAGTATGGCGTCGCTGTATTCGTAATCCTTATTCTCGTGTAGGTTTCTAATAAACTTAAATAACTTCCTTTGGAATGTACGTATCGATTTCTTTACGATGAACGCCTTAATACCAATTTAGAGGGAAGCGAATGCTTTACAATACTCTTCTCTTAGCCTTGTAACGAAGGCTATATCGCTCTGTATCACATCCTTTGATAATTTTTTGGTGTCGGTCAACCACTTCCGGAGGCGTCTTTGATGTTTCTTATTAAGTGTTGTGTCCTCGGGCATCGTGTATACACGATATGGTATAACCTAAGCGGTTGATGGTGACCCCTACTCCTGAATTAATACCTATATGAGGTGTCCTCTTTTCCACCCCCTCCGCGGGTTCCCATTTTGTAAAGGTTCTTGACTATTAGACTTTTAGTTATTAGTAGAAATAGATGAACGCTGTTGTTGCATTGAAGTTTATTCCGCATAAATGAAAAAAAAATCTTTAAGTTGGGGTTTGTTGAAGAGAAGATTTTTTTTTTCTTTTTTAACAAGGTGAGCATTCTAGCAAGATAAAAGTTACAGGATGGAAGTTTCTTCTTACTGTTATTGTTTAAATTAAAATACATTAATAAATATATAAAAATAGTTATGTTGATCCTGGAACGAAGAATACGTTCTAACCAAAGTGTGGCTTTGGTGAAGTCGTTTCTTGAAGATGTCTCCCAGAAAGATATCCTTGCTACAGAGTAGGATTTACTAGAAAGTCAAATTTTCTAAAAGAGAAGTCCTACTGGAAGAAAGTGTTTCCTGGGAGTAGGTCCTAGTAGAATCCTTCTACGAACTATGATTCACTAGAAGGTAATAAATTCTTAAAGAGAGGTCCTACTGGAAGAGGGTGTTTCCTGGAAGGAAATATTTCCAAGAAGTACTTTCTTGGTAACAAGAGGGGAGTTATTAGATGGTGAACTTTCAAAAAGAGGGTTCTTGTTAGAAAGGAGCTTCTATTACAATGATGGCTTTAATGATTAGGAAGAGTCTTGGGATAAGTTCTTTGTTACTGACAAGGGTGCTGGAAAAGTGCTAATAGAAACATATATATTGAAATATAGCTTTTCTTAAAGAATAGAAGAAAATAGTTCTTGAAAAGAGGACTCCGTAAAAGAATAATCTAATTATGAACAAGTCCCTTCTAGAAGAGAGAGAGAGAGAGAGAGAGAGAGAGAGAGAGAGAGAGAGAGAGAGAGAGAGAGAGAGAGAGAGCGAGCGAGCGAGAGAGAGAGAGAGAGAGAGAGAGAGAGAGAGAGAGAGAGAGAGAGAGAGACAGAGAAAGAGAGAGATAGAGAGATAGATGGATAGACAGATAGATAGACAGATAGATAGATAGATAGATAGGCAGATTGATAGATAGATAGATAGATAGATAGATAGATAGATAGATAGATAGATAGATAGATAGATAGATAGGTAGATAGATTGACAGATAGATAGATATATAGAGAGAGATTGAGAGAGAGAGAGAGAGAGAGAGAGAGAGAGAGAGAGAGAGAGAGAGCGAGAGAGAGAGAGAGAGAGAGAGAGAGAGAGAGAGAGAGAGAGAGAGAGAGAGAGAGAGAGAGATAGAGAGAGAGAGAGAGAGAGAGAGAGAGAGAGAGAGAGAGAGAGAGAGAGAGAGAGAGAGAGAGAGAGAGAGAGAGAGAGAGAGAGAGAGAGAGAGAGAGAGAGAGAGAAAAGAGAGAGAGAGAGAGAGAGAGAGAGAGAGAGAGAGAGAGAGAGAGAGGAGAGAGAGAGAGAGAAAGAGAGAGAGAGAGAGATAGAGAGAGAGAGAGAGACAGAGACAGAGACAGAGAAAAAGAGAGAGAGAGAGAGAGAAAGGATTTCCTAAGAAACCTAGGACGTTGTTTCTAGAATCAGCTTATGATAATCCTCCCATCCCAATGGTCTCTTGTTTGAGCCTAGCCCACGAATCTTCTTTACACCGTACAATTGATCTATGCTCTCTCTCCATAAGACTCTTCCTATGACTAGTCTCGAGTTGATGAGTAAATTTAGATTCAGTTGTGTTCAGTGAGAAACAATGTTTCAAACCATGGGTACTGTAAAAAAGAGGTCAAGGGGTTAATGGGGGTGATGGTGTATCATCTTTTTTCAAGATTAGTTTCCATTCATAAAAGAACGTTATAAAAGCTCCTAAAACATGGACTGCACAAAACCTAAATCAATACCCCACAAGGGAATCAAATTCAAGACACCTGAAAAATAGAAAATAATAATAATCCTGTCCTCCATATAGACGGTCTGCCCAATACGAGGGGATATGGGGGCCCCAGAGGAGCATGGTTGCTGTTAAAGGGAGATGACCCCTCGTGCGAGGCTAGTCGCTAGAAGGCAGTGTCCGTTAAAACAAAAATGGAACTGGAATGCAAATGTCACTGGAAGAGAGGGTGGTCACTGGGCAGCCCCATGGAAAAAAGAAATAATAAAGCATAAGGAAAAACTATATATATATATACATATATATTTCAGAGCACCATGCGGGTAAAAGCAGAGAACAAAGTCAGAATAAAGGCGAGGGAAATCAA
>NC_134789.1:65934633-65942133 GCF_046742065.1 Oratosquilla oratoria
AAATGGGAATGAACTCTTATTTGGTAAAGCTCCAGCAGGCAAGTTTTCCTGAAAGATTCTTTCCTTTGAAGAGGTGTAAGATTGGTTGATGGTCTGTATATATGTGTATTTCGTAACCAAGGATGATGGCTTTAAAATGTTTGAATGTGCATATAACTGCTAAAACTTCTATGTCTTTTCGCTCGTGGTTGTTGAGTGCGCGACTTGCACAGGCAATTGGTCTAAGTTTTTCGCTTTGGTGTTGCATGAGGAATGCGCTAAGTTCTGTGTAGGACACATCAGCGTAAATTGCGAAAGGAAGCTTGAGGTCTGGGAAAGTAAGGATAGGTGCCGTGGTTAATGCTTGTTTTAAGTCATTAAATGCTTTCTCTTGGTCAGGTGTCTAAAACCTTGAATGTAACGTCTATAGAATCCTGACAGAGCAACGAACGTATATGTTCAAAATAAGTAGAGCATGGAAAACCAGTGACTACATTTGACCTTGCCATGCGAAGTTAAATCCCTTGTGAATTAAGGACATGCCCTAGGAAGCGTATACATATACATATACATATACATATACATATACATATACATATACATATACATATACATATACATATACATATACATATATATATACATATATACATATACATATACATATACATATACATATGCATATACATATACATATACATATACATATACATATACATATACATATACATATACATATACATATACATTTACATATACATACACATATGCATATACATATACATATGCATATGCATATCCATATACATATACATATGCATATGCATATCCATATACATATGCATGAAATATACATATACATATACATATACATATACATACACATATATATATATATATATACATATCATATGCATATACATTTACATATGCACATACATATACTTATACATATGCATATACATATACTCGTACGTATACATATACGTATACATATATATATACATATATATGTATATATATATATACATATATATGCATACACACACACACACACATATATATATATATATATATGTATATATATATATACATACATATATACTGTATATATACATACATATATATGTATATATATATATACATACATATATATACATATATATATGTATATATATATATATATATATATATATATATATATATATATATATATATATATATATAACATTTCCTGCCCACGACTACCAACACAGTCCAAAAAACGCTGTTGGCGTTTTATTCTCCATTTTTCCCCCTGAAAAAAAAGTGAGAAACAGGAAATGTGATTTCGAAAACCGACCAAATATTTTCTTTTTGTTTTAGTTTAATTCGTAGGATTTAATATTTTATCCTACAGTGTTTTCTCTTGTTTTGGAAGCAAGAGAAACTGTGTTACCTTGGAAGTGGTGTTCTTATATATTTTGTATTTGTAACACAGCAGAGCATTTTCATGAGCATTAGCCCTAATCAAACGTGGATTAGGTTACAATAGTAATCAGTGATTACATTAGGATTATTCTGTTGGTAATAATCATCGTTTCTGTTCTTAGAGGCAACATCATACCTAACAGAGGACAAGAGAGAGATATTAAGAAGGTAGATGAATAGAGGGAGAGTAGAAGTTATAAGTTATCAGCATACTTTATCGAGTTACGACTTGTCTTCAAACATGGAAAATTGTTACGTGACTCTGGTCCGTAGACGTGTCACTAGTTCCTAAAAAAAGTTACGTCCAATTAGATGACATTTTGGTCTTTACCAAAGCTGGATACAGTAAACTAACTATATAAATAGGTAATCAATAGACAATTCAGTTAATTAATAACCCAACAAATCAATGAAATAATTGAATGAAATGACTAATTGAGAAATATTGTAACTAACTGTTTAGGTGTATAATCTAATCTTAGAACCTTCTCACTGATAAAAAAGGGTAATTAGATTTTATTTTGATAATATAAATTTTATCTTTTGATAGCACTGCGATCCCTCAGTGAAAACTCTTGGCGGCCCTCAACCTAAGATCGTGCCCCACGGGCTGGAAGTGCTGAATGGGGATCGTTCTCAGGGGCGGACACTACCTTCGAAAAGGCTACCCATTGATCGAGACCCATTAAACTGGACTCGAGACCTCAGTTATATACTGTAAGACTGGCCAGCGTTCACCATGTTAAAATACACAGACATCGCCACTGTAGTGTAGATCAGATAGTAGGCTGATGAACTTACGCCGGGAGGTGCTTCGACTGAAGCCATTCCTTTGACCTAAGTGCTTGTCCTTGCTGAATCAGCGGGAGAATATCATCTGTTAATTAATCCTACAACAGTTAATATATTTTTACCATGACATATGATGTAAGGGAAAAGCCCCTTGGTATATATATTGTGCATATACATATGTATATACACAGACACACACACAAACACACACACACACAAACACACACACACACACACACACACACACACACACACACACACACACACACACACACACACACACACACACACACACACACACACACACACACACACACACACACACACACACACACACACACACACACACACACACACGCACACACACACACACACACACATATATATATATATATATATATATACACATATATATATATATGTATATATATATATATATATTATATTATATTTCGGCAGCAGGTTTTCCTGTAGACAGGTTTCATTAAAGAAAATAGCAATTGATGCATTGATGATCTTCTTGTGTAGAGTTTCAAGACGTCTAACTATAGACTTGGCTTCAGGAGGTAAGTTTGCTATCGCTGGTCCAAAGGACATGATTCAAACTCAGAAGGGAGAAGAGTAGCGTTTTAGTGGAGCTTGACGTTTCGTACACTGTGTACATTTTCAAAAGCAATGACAAAGGTCAGAATACATAGACTTATATACTAAAAGAGAGGATCATAGTAAGCATAAAGAGAACCAATAGGAAATTGTGGTGTGAGGGAACCTATGGGAGGGCAGAACGCCGTATGTGGGTCCGCCAATCAGGTACTTCGAACGATTCGTCAGGTAGTAGGGGTCATCAGTCGCGTATTAGGCTTCGGGCGGAGCACATCTCTCCTAGCAGACGGTATGACCATGAATTCCTGTGACTGAAGGTTCATGGTGGGCATCTTGTCCCGTATGATGAGGGCCTCGAGAATCTGTAGCTGTCTTGTATCTAGGGCCTGTCCTATGATCTTAGTGTTTTCAGCCATGGTCTGTCTGGTAAGAATAGTGTTGTGGTGATATTCTGTGTGTGTCTTAGGTGTGCCAATTTTTAAGTGTAAGGTAATTCTTCTTGAGAGTGTAGTAATGCAATATCCTATGTATGAAGAATGAAGGGACTCACAGTTGTTTATAAACCCAAAGGTTACTGCATTGAACAAACAACAAAACCCACAGATCTCCATAATCTATGTAGAAGAGTGATGATAGGAACAGTAGCATCATTTACAAAACTGAACAAATATTAACAACACTTAATCCATGACATAATGGAACAAATAGATAGATAAACTTACAACAAATAGTCCAATCAAATTTAAGTAAGATTAGAATAAATGTTAAAAGCTTCTTTCAGAGACAACAGAAAACTAGGGTCAATCCATTAGAAATAATTCTAAATTCCTGCATCATAGTCCTACAGAACTTCACACAGGATAGAAAACTGATATCACACATATCCATTTGTAAATATATATGTAATTTTAGGATATCTTATACTCATTAAAGCTTTGCCTCTAGTGAAAGTGTACCAAATTCTCAGTGAACAAATACAATCGGAAAATAATTATCTCATAGGAAAGAGATCCCCGAACTAAAGTCACAAAACATCAATTCTCTTTAAACAGAGAAAAAAAAATGTACATAGTGAACATAAAAATCATTGGAATGAAAATGTACGTGCAAGTGAAAATGTTTAGTGCATTTTTTTCATAGCTTGTTAAATACATTAAAAGAATATGATAATATACGTAACCCCCTTTTTATTCATTCAAATAAATAATGAATTTTACTAGTCAATGTCCCCCGGCGACATGACACATCATCATATCTTTTCCTTGCAATTTGTATGCCAAACCCTACAGTCACGACCTTAACCCAAGGTAAGGAGATGTATCTCAAAAGGTCTGGGAAGCAATGTAACCCTAACAAACCATCACTAACCATGCACGAAATGCACACACATGCGTGATGGTACTTGTCTTTAACAAGACCTCCAATCTTTGCAGACCTCACAAATTCCTCAGTCACAAAACAACTTGACTCAAGAATGCAACATAAAGACAACATGGCGCTATCGCGCCATCACCAACACGGAAGTGCCTATTGTCAACAGAAAAATCCAGTGACCCCTTTCCTATACAATTACATTATCCAATTACATTATCGTAACCTCAGTATACACGCCATATCTAGCCACATCCACCAACAATATAACTAAACCCCATACAATACAACCAACATCCGTATAATATACATCCCATCACAAATAGATCTCACAAATAGCAACTACAACTACACTAACGTACTTACCTAAGCGCTCTTACTTTTTATAAACGAACGGCTGCACCCGTTATAGAAAAGGGTTGCCTAGGTTAAGGACCTAACAGTAAAGGTAGGGAGATGCTCTCCCTTATCTCACCAGGGGAGACCTTTCCCCTTGGTACCATATTCTTCAGTACCTTAAATTATTTGTCAAACTCCCACCGTAACTTTCATCAACCGCTAAATCTCCTTTATATAGCAAACCTTTTTTTGTTACAAGTACATCCACAGCAAAGCTGTTTTATTTACACGGTAAACCCCCTCCTCCCCATACCCACATACAAAAAATAGAAGACGGTGAGAAATCCCTTCGGGGAAATCTCAACTTTTCAGAAAATCAAAGACCTCAAGTAACCTTTTCAGGAGTGTTGTTACATTCATTGATTCACTTCAGGGTACCTTTGGACCCCTTTATTTGCCTGAAAAAAAAATGTCCACTCCACAGTGGGTTGCCCTATGTTAGTGGTTCGTTAGGACGTCACTAAATCAGTCTTTCTTATGTTCATTGTCGCTAGTTCAAGAGTTTTCAATCAGTCCTTCGTCACATATACAACACTTATGTCTTGCTGCTCTTTACCTTCCTGGAGAAGACCACTTCACACTGAATTAAATCGTTAAGTGTCCAATAACTAAGAACAGGTTTTGGTTTGTGGTACAATCAAGGCCACTCAGTGGCCCACTAGGAGTCATTGGCTAAGTGGTTGAGGGCCACTAATCTAGTTCAAGAATCTAGTTAGAGAGCCTCTTACATGTCTATCCAGATGATTTAATTCAGCTGAAAGATCTGGTCAGATCCATCCTGTTCTGGAGAAAATATCAGAATCAGATTTTTTTTTTTTCAATCTTTCAAGCATCGAGCTGGATACAAATGTAACCTTAGCCAACTTCATTGGTATCTCCTGAACCACTGGCGTATAAACTAATAAAGTAATATCTTCTTAGAATCAGTAGTACACTATTTTCTTTGAGATTGCTTATAAGGAAAAGATTTACAAAACATTACATTATCATTAAAAATCAAAGAAAGAACAAGAAAGAAAGAGAGAAAGAGAGAGAGAGAGAGAGAGAGAGAGAGAGAGAGAGAGAGAGAGAGAGAGAGAGAGAGAGAGAGAGAGAGAGAGAGAGAGAGAGAGAGAGAGAGAGAGATTAATAGGTCAAGCTTAAGCAGACCAATCCAGGCTCCTAAGCACAAAGGTATGTCACCATAGCAACGTTAAGATGGAACTCTATCAAGAGCTAAGTTTTGATTTAGGAAGACAAAAGCGTTTGTGGCCGTCCTCAAGAAACAATAAAGCATGAGGAGGAAGAGGAGGAAGAGGAGGTGGAGTAGGAGGAATAACAAGCAGGAGATCAAAGGGAGGAAGAAGAATAATGATAGGGGAAGTGGAATAACAAGCGATGATATTAAAAACCATCAAAACACAAAGATGAAGAGAATGAGGAAAAAGAAGAAGAGAAGGAAGAAGAGGATTAAGCTGGGTGGGGGAGAGGCAAATTAAGGAGGATGAGACTGATAGAGGAAGTGAAAAGAGGCACCAAAAACACAAATAGATTCTCCCGAAGAAGAGGAAGGGTGATGAGGAGAGGAGGAATGAGGATAAAGAGAAGAAGGAGGAGAAGAACGAGGAACAGTTCGGCCTTAGGGATGTCAGGATATCTCTAGGTTATTGATTGCATCAAACATGTAGTCAATCCCATACCTTTAGTAGGATGGACAGTTGAATAGATAAGGAAGAAGAGGAATGGCAAAAGAAAAAGGTAGAGGAGTATGTAAAGCAATGGAGAAGAAGGAAGAGGAAGAGAGAGAAGAGGATAAGAAGAAAGGAGACGGGAATCAGAATGGAAAGATGTAAAGGTGAACAAGTAGGAGGAAGAGGAAGACGGGAATAAGAAGAATAAGGAAGAGGTTAGGAAGACGGAAGAAGGAGGAGAAGGAAGAATAAACGGATGAAAGTAGGAGGATGAAAATTAAGAGAAAAACAAGAATGATGGTTGAAGAGGATTTTGAGGATAGAAAGAGAAAGAAAACATGAGGAAGAGGAATTGTAAGAAGAATGTAAGGAAAAGAGGAAACTGAGGATGTAATGGAGCTGGAAGAAGATGAAGAAGAGAGCAGAAAAAAAAAGAATGTGAAGCAAGCGAAGGAGAGGATAATGAAATAGAGAAATGAGGAGGATGAAAGAAAATATAAAAGGGGAAGAATAGAAGAAAATAAGAAAAGAAAACGGACGAGTAGGAAATTTGAGAATCGAAGAAATGAAATTAATAAAATAAAGGAAACAAACACAGTTGTGGGACAGAAGGATAGAGAGAAAAAGGAAGAAGGAAAAAAAAAGAGAAAAGGGAAGAAAGAGGAGGAAGGGGAAAAGAAGCGAAAACAGGGAGAACAATTAGGAATGAGAGGAGGGTTAAAAAAAGGAGGGAAATGAGGAGGAAGGAGAGAGGAGGAGGGAGGTGAGAAGAGGAGAAATGATGGAGGAAAGAGGAGGAAGGGGAGAAGAAGAGAATAAAAGAGAGAAAGGAGCGGGATAGGAAGAAAAAAAGAGAAAGGGAAGAAGAGAAGAAAGAAGGAGGGTTGAAAAAAGGAAGGAAATGAGGAGGAAGGAGAGAGGGGGAGTGAGTTGAGAAGAGGAGAAATGATGGAGGAAAGAGGAGGAAGGGGAGAAGAAGAGAATAAAAGAGAAAAAGGAGCGGGATAGGAAGGAAAAAAGAGAAAGGGAAGAAGAGAAGAAAGGAGAGGGAAAAGAAAAGGAAGGGGGAGAAGGAAGTGGAGAAGAGGACAAATAAATGAGAAAAGAGGAGGAAAGGAAGAAGATGAAAAGGATGGAAAAAGAGAGGATGGAAAAGAAAAGAGGAATGAAAAGAGAGGAAAAGGGAGAAAGGAGGGGAAGAGAGAAATAAGAGAAG
>NC_134789.1:65947133-65949633 GCF_046742065.1 Oratosquilla oratoria
TATAACATATTACATTGACGAAATGTATAACCTACATTCATATATCTATATGTAGATGTATATATATATATATATATATATATATATATATAATGTATGTATATATATATATGTATATTCATAGTGTGTGTGTGTGTGTGTGTGTGTGTGTGTGTGTGTGTGTGTGTGTGTGTGTGTGTGTGTGTGTGTGTGTGTGTGTGTGTGTGTGTGTGTGTGTGTGTGTGTGTGTGTGTGTGTGTGTGTGTGTGTGTGTGTGTGTGTGTGTGTGTGTGTGTGTGTGTGTGTGTGTGTGTGTGTTTACCTAGTTGTATTATACGGGAAGGGGGCTATGCTCGTGGAAACCCGTCTTTGTATCTCTCATCATCATTTTTTTTTCTTAAAATCTTGAATAGTGCTTGCACACACTGCTTCTTTGTATAATTTGTTCCAAGTATCTATCACTCTGGGTGGGAAGCTATTTGTTCAGATCTCTTCTGTAATTATCTTTTCGAGTTTTTGTTTTCGTGTCCTCTTTTTTTCCATTTTCCCATTTTAATAAATCATTCCTATCTAAGATTTACATTCTCTTAATAATTCTATAGATAGTAAGTCTCCTCTTTCTCTTCTTTGTTCCAGAGTTGGTAATTCTAATTTGGACAGTCTTTGTTCACATGTCATTTTGGAAAGAGTTGGTGCCAGTTTTGTTGTTGCTCTTTGTATTCTTTCTATTCTTTTATATTCTTTTTGGTACTGGGTGTCCATAGTGTTGCTGCGTACTCGAGTTTTGGTCTTATTAGTGTAGCTAGATTTTTTTTTATCATTTCCTCATCCAAATAGACAAATGCCACTTTTATACTTTTATTGACCTCAATAAATTGTAGGTTTCTCCGACTATTTTAGTAATATACTTATCCGGTGTCATGTCTTTGCTGATCATCACTCCAAGGTCTTTTTCCGAGTTTACTTTTTTGACCTCTTCTTCACCAATTCTATAATCTCTCGATATTCTGTTTTTACTTTTTCCAAATTCCATTATACTATATTTCTTGATATTAAATTTAATTTCCCACTTTTGAGTCCATTTCCAGATATTGTCCTTATCTTGTTGTATTGAGTTACAATCCTCCTCCGTTTTTACTTTCTTTAGTATTTCTGTGTCGTTTTCCAAAGAAATTCATATAATACTCTACTCCTTCATCCATGTCATTTATGTATATGGTAAACATAATCGGGGCCAGTATTTATCCATGCGGGACCCCACTTATAACTTCTTTCCAATTTGAGAATTCTTCTCTAATTATTACTCTCAGTTTCCTCCCAATCATAAGTCTTTCATCCATTCCAATAGCTTTCCTCTGATACCACCTATTGACTCTATCTTCCTAATTAGTTTTTTGTGTGGTACCTTATCAAATGCCTTTCGTAGGTCCAGAAAGGCACAGCCTGCCCAACCCTCTCTCTTTTGTATTATATCTATTAATCTCGAGTAGAAGCGGATCAAGTTTATTGTACATGATCTTCCTTGTCTGAATCCAAATTTATTTGTATTCAATATACTTTTTCTTCCAAATGTTTAACCCATCTATTTTTGATGACCTTTTTGAAAAATTTTGCTACTGTGCTTATTAGGGAGACTGGTTTGTAATTTGATAGGTCTTCCTTGCTTCCGCACTTATAAATCGGTACAATGTTTGTATTCTTCCAGTCCTGTAGCACTTTTCTTTCTCTAAGTGAAAATTTAATAATATTGTATATTTTATCTGTTTATTCTTTCATGCATTCTTTCAGTATAATTTGCAATTCCGTCTGGAACATGGGATTTTCTGACATCATGGGTTTTGATTTGGTCGCTGATTTCCTTCTGTGTTATAATTATTTCTTTCATTGGGTGGGATATCTCTCTCTGTATTTCCTCACAGTTAGATGAGTTTTCTATTGTGAATACTGATTTGAAGTGGCTGTTCATAATTTCAGCCATTTCCAGTTCTTCTGCATATTCGTATTAACCTTGGGGTAGCTTTTCTATTTCTTGTTTATTTTTCAGTTTGCTATTTACATACCTGTAAAATAGTTTGGGTTCTTCCTTGCATTTTTTTTTTATAGTTTCTCTTTTCTTCTCTGTGTATTTTTACATAATCATTTCTTAGTTTGATGTACATTAGCCATTTGCTTGTTTTCTTGTGTTTTTTCCATTTCTTCCAATCTCTATCTCTT
Organism: Oratosquilla oratoria; assembly: GCF_046742065.1. NCBI lineage: Eukaryota > Metazoa > Arthropoda > Malacostraca > Stomatopoda > Squillidae > Oratosquilla > Oratosquilla oratoria. The sequence continues at coordinate 65,949,327 of NC_134789.1, forward strand.
TTATTCTTAGCCTCACTACACCTTTTGTTGTACCAGCTTTTTATGTATGTTCTTTCCATTTTTTTTTTTTTTTTGTGTGGTACGTATTTATTCACTCCCTCATTATGAATTTCTTTTAGCATATTCCATTTCTCTTCCATCCCTTTTCTTCATTTAGGAATTTTTCCCAGTTTGCGTTGCGGAAGAATTTTTGTTTCTCAAAACTTGTTTATCATTTCTGTTTTGATCTATTTGATTTTTCAAATCAAATTCTATTAGTACATGGTCATTCTTTCCTATCGGAGCTTTGTAATCAATTTTGTCGACA
>NC_134789.1:65954633-65959633 GCF_046742065.1 Oratosquilla oratoria
AAGAACACCACCAGACGTCGGTACAGAGTACGGAAGTGCTCTTTCCAAGTGTGCCCAAGGGAATCATACCATGGTAAACTCAATGGTGTGTTCTAACTCCCCTCTTTGAAAAACCTCCCTTACCCACTCTCCCTAACGCTCGTTTCAGGCTGGCCGCTTACAACAACGGCGACTAGTAGTGGAACCAACATTGGTGACACTACACTACCATACACAACATCAAAATCAAATGCCCAGTATTGGCCAAGTATATGGAGAACACATACAGAGAACCTGCAAAGCTATTTGTCACCAACAGGGTTGAGAAAAAAGAGACGAAAGTAGAGGTCATCAAATCCGCGGAAGGCACCACTCAAGGAGACCTGGTTGCCATGGCAATGTACGCGCTTGGTCTTATGCACCTGCAGCAGAAGATACAATATGAGGACACCAGGATCAAACAGGTAGCATATGCAGATGATCTCACGGGCGCAGGAATAATAGCTGACTTAAAAAAATGGTGGGATCTGGTGCTGGTACACGGCCCGGACTTGGGTTACATCACGAATGCAAAGAAGTCTGTCCTCATAGTGAAGCCAGAGTATTTTGACAATACCAAAATCCTCTTCGAGAACAGTGAAGTGAAGGTAACAAAAGAGGGGGAAAGGGATCTCGGTACAGTGATTGACTCAGAATTTTTAAAAAGCAATATGTTAAAAAGAAAGTTAACGAATGGGTTGCGGAAGTTAGGCTTCTAGCCAACTTTGCAAATACCGAACCGCAGGCGGTATATGCCACATTTATATATGGTGTTAAACATAAATGGAACTACATATTAAGGACGGTACCGAACATCACCGACCTACTAAGACCCCTTGAAGAAACCATCAGAAACGAGCTAATTCCGGCCATCACCAACGGACGGACAATAAACGAAGAGGAAAGAAAACTTATTGAACTTCCACCTAGAATGGGAGGGCTAGGCATTTCCAACCCGCTAAACCTTGCCGACATAGAACACCGAAACTCCCTGAAACTCACGTCCTCCTTGACAAACAACATCGTGTCACAAGATCAACGGAAGGAGACTAACATGGAGGAAATCAGAGAAATTAGAAGAAACATTTCAAAGGGAAGGGAAGAGAGGCAGAAGGAAGAACTTCGAGCACTTTTAGCTCGGCTATCGAATTGTATAAAAAGAAAGATAACAGTGGCGCAGGAAGTTGGGGGGTCCAAATGGCTGACAGCACCACCAATCAGGGCAAAGGGATTCACCCTAAACAAAATAGAATACACGGATGCCATTGCCCTGAGGTATGGATGGCCATTGGAAGGGCTGCCTAACAGATGTTCCTGTGGTGTTCAGTTTACTCCAGACCATACGATGATATGCAAGCAGGGTGGATGAAGCAAGAATGAATGTCAGCGCAAGAGGTTTCTGGACACGGGGACAATTTGCTTTCTTTGGCATACGAGTAGTTGATCAGATGGCCCCCTGTTACAACAAACTAACCATTGAGGCATCCCACTCCCGGAACAAGTATGAGAAAATCAGGATGTACGAGGAGCGTATACAGAATGTGGACCAGGGCTCATTCACTCCTATAACCTATACGACTTCAGGTGGGAAGGGTCCTAGAGCAAAGGCATTCTACGTTCGGCTGGCAGAGGTGATGGCCGAGAAGAAACAACCAAAAAGCAGCATTGTTTCATTGTTTCCTAAGATCAGCCCTCTTATGCCTGAGAGGCACCAGGTCCCCACCGCCCAAATCAGCACATATACAAAACCTAGATTTTGAGCAGACGGTGGATGACAGTAGGATAAATGAACTTCTGTATAAGGTTACAGTAAAAATAAAAATAAAAGGGTCGTCGACCACAGTCATTGGTGGGAGAGGAGCCAATGAACTGTGTCTATTCTGTGGGAGACAGATCCTGATTGCTTCCACCACATAGTTCCACGAGGAGGGAGGTCGTGTAAAAATACGTAGTAGTAGTAGTAGTAGTAGTAGTAGTAGTAGTAGAAGTAGTAGTAGTAGTAGTAGTAGTAGTAGTAGTAGTAGTAGTAGTAGTAGTAGTAGTAGTAGTAGTAGTAGTAGTAGTAGTAGTAGTAGTAGTAGTAGTAGTAGTAGTAGTAGTAGTAGTAGTAGTAGGTTGACAGTGGGATAAATGAAGTTTTGTACTAAGCATTATTAAAAATAAGTAAATAAATAAATGTATAAATAAAAGGGTCGTCAACCACAGTCATTGGCGGGAGATGGGCCAATGAACTGTGTCTGTGGAAGACAGACCCTGCTGCTTCCACCACACAGTTCCACTAGGATGGAGGTCGTATTCGTAGTAGTAGTAATAGTAGTAGTAGTAGTAGTAGTAGTAGTAGTAGTAGTAGTAGTAGTAGTAGTAGTAGTAGTAGTAGTAGTAGTAGTAGTAGTAGTAGTAGTAGTAGTAGTAGTAGTAGTAGTTGTGGTGGTAGTAGTAGTAGTAGTAGTAGTAGTAGTAGTAGTAGTAGTAGTAGTAGTAGTAGTAGTAGTAGTAGTAGTAGTAGTAGTAGTAGTAGTAGTAGTAGTAGTAGTAGTAGTAGTAGTAGTAGTAGTAGTAGGAGGAGGAGGAGGAGGAGGAGGAGGAGGAGGAGGAGGAGGAGGAGTAGTAACATTGTTATTGTTGTTGTTATTATCATCAATATCATTATCATTCATGTATTAATATTCTTTTTTGCTTATCTTATAAGCTTGGTGGAATGTGTTAAAGTTAAGAGTTGACTATATTAAATTTTCATGCTTTAAAAAGTCCTCCGTACGAAGGCACCGTCCTCGCCACCTCTTAGAGGGAGAGATCATGAGGTTAAACCGAATCAAAATTATCGTTGAGTTATTCAGTCAAAGATACAGACCCCAGAATTTTACGATTTTCTGTCCCCAGAAGAATGAAATTATTCGATATCAAGATCATAAAGGTTAGAGTAATGAAATAACCTTAAACGAGGAGATTGAGATGCTGAACTCATCTTTAAAATTGACAGGATACAAAGGGGTAGAAAAGAGGACAAAACGTGCGTACAAAGAGAAGAAAGAATAGAAGCTCACGAAGATAGATGGTGGAGGTATATCCTTCATGTGGAGGAGTCATGTGGAGGACGGAGGGACCGGGGTTCTCATGGAGGGGCAAAAAATGGAGGAGATATATCTTTCCTTGTTCCATTCATCAAACTAACACATATATGCATAAGTATGCTTGCACGTGAAAATAAGCCATGCACGCACCCACCTACATAACAAACACACACAAACACACACACACACACACACACACACACACACACACACACACACACACACACACACACACACACACACACACACACACACACACACACACACACACACACACACACACACACACACACACACACACACACACACACACACACACACACACACACACACACACACACACACACGTGATCCAAGATCATGGTGAATCAACCCCCCCACACACACACGCATACACACACACACACTCATACACACACACTCAAACACAGCTTGATGGTGTGATACTACCACACTCGACCACTAATTCAGTGATCCGAGTTCGAATCCCACCCAGGCCTGAAAATTTCGGTATCGCTGCACTGCGAGTCGATATTTCTATTCTGATGGGCAAAGATTTGGGGTGTGTATGTGTAAGGTGACAGCATTACCCGTAGATCGGGCCATATATAATCTCTGAGCTCTCCCCCGTTGTCAATCACGGGTCAAGCATGTGAATCACACATACACACACTAGAAGGTAATAGCTGTTGAGCACGTGATCAGCATATGGTCCAAGGCCATGGTGAGTTACAAGCACATACAGGGAAAAAAATCAATCAACTAATAAAAGCTTTAATGACCTTATTCTTCCTTCACACCTGGGTGGGACATCAATTGAAAAGTCTTACAAAGTCCCGACGGAACAAAGTCACACAGCGGGTTTTTTTTTTTTTTTTTTTTTTTTTGACTAAAGGCTAACGTTCACTTGAAAATGAGAATATTGGTTACTCTAAACTTCTACATTCTGCTTCATTCCTTAGATTTCTCCTTTACTACCTTTACCTCCACTCCTTCGCTGCGATATTGTCGCTAAGGACAGAAGCACTGGTTATAGCTGAGTGAAGAAAAATTCGAGAATAACCAAGTTAATATAAGGGCTTAGAAATGTACCACACGAAGAAAGGCTTAAACATCTTAACTTACACTCTCTGGAAAGACAAAGAGTGCGAGTTAATTTGATAAATGTATTCAAATGGGTCAAGGGATTTAACAAGGATAATGCTGGTAGGTTCATCATATCAAGACAACAGATCAGAACTCGCAGAAATGGATTTAGATTGGAGAAATTTAGGTTTAAGAAGAAAATAGGCAAGAATCGGTTCACAAACCGAGTGGTTAATGAACGATTTAGATTTACTATATAGTGAGAGCTGAAACACTTTGTTGTTTTAAGGGAAATTTAGATAGCTTTATGAATAGTTTTAAAAGTCGGTAAGGGACATGGAACTGACTAGTGTAGGCCTTATGGTCTCTTGCAGCCTCCTCCACGCATGCTAGAAGAATCTACCGGACAGCCGAGGAGAGGAACCCTTCCCAGCGTTTCTATCCTTTGGGACGATATCATTCGAAAGAAAATAAGTCATGGATGGGGTAAAAGAGAGACTGAAAGAACAAAGGAATGGAAAGAATTTTTTTTTCTTCTTTCTTCTATAAGACTATTCTTCAATCCTAAAAGAATGTTGCGTGACTCTGACCCGTAAGGAAGCCACGAAAGTCCCTGAAATATGAAAGAGAAAGGAAGAGGAGGACAGAGGATCCGAGAGAGAGGAAGAGCTTTGACACAAGTATTCAAGGCATGACGTCAATTGCCAACATGGAACGGGGAACAGAAAGGAAGAAGATGACAGACGAGAAGGCGGAGGATGAGGTAGAGGAGAAAGAGGTGGTGGAGGAGGAAGATAAAGAGGAGGTGGAGGACGAGTAGTAAGA
>NC_134789.1:65977133-65994633 GCF_046742065.1 Oratosquilla oratoria
ATTTAATTGAAAGTTGCCTGATTAAAATCACAAATGATAACAACTTTAACCTTAACTTAGGATTGTACAAAATTGATCATTATATTTGCAAAGAAATAGCCAATAATTACAAAATGTAAGAATGCTGGACGTGTGACCCACGCCCGGACAATTCGTCCACAACCTTTCCTAGTGAGTTCCTTATACTACTGTCCTACTATATTATGTTTGCTGTACCCTCTTTCTTTGTAATTTACACTGGATGTAATATACGAAAGCGCTCTGATCCGTTTGTTTATTTTCTTAAGTGGTTACCTTGCATATACGTATACATATACATATACATATACATATACATATACATATACATATACATATACATATACATATACATATACATATACATATACATATACATATACATATACATACACATACACATACACATATACATATACATATACATATACATATACATATACATATACATATACATATACATATACATATACATATACATATACATACATATATACATATACATATACATATATACAAATACATACACATATACATATAGATATACATACATGTGTGTATGAATGTATGTATGCATATTTTTCATATCCAAGAATTGACACCTTGACATGGTGGATAGGCTTGGGTTACAAAACCCATGTTGATAAAGAGGAAATCTTTGGTTATGGTACAGGTTTTTTAAGAAAGATCAGACAAAGAACAGTTCACACACACAGTCGCGTGACCCACTGCTAATTGGCACGTCCGAGATGGCGAACAGGCAAAGTCCCCATAGATATATGTAGTTCCGTCATAATGACAGCGTGGACCATTGGGAACACTATAGATTTATAAAGCTTCACCGAATATAACGAATAAGGTGACACCAGAGAAATATCTCACTAGAAACCAGTTGGCAGGGAAGTGAGATTACTGCCAAAAGCCTTTTATAACAACCATGGACAGTACAAACAAAACAAAACCGGGCCTTCCTGTTGGATCATCGTCTCCTAAAGGTCCAACCACGTTGCCTCGTGTGCTTACAGGTAGTGTGCCACCGAATGTGAGTAAGCACTGTCCAAGTAGATCCAAGTATTGGACATTAAACAACACGAAGAAAAGGAAGATCTATACTTAAACGTAAGAACTCTCTCAGAAGACCACAGGCTGGAGAGTATAATGGAAGAACTAGACAACATCAAGTAGGACATCGTAGGACTGAGCGAAGTCCGAAGAGCGGAAGAAAAACTAATACAATTACGAGATGGTCGCCATCTGTTATACTATAGAGGTAAAGACAAAGAAAGATCCAGTGGAGTAGGATTCTTGATCAACCGAGAGGTTGGTGGTAATGTAGTCACGTTCAGTAGTTTATCAGACAGGGTAGCTTGGATTGTGATTAGGCTGTGTAAAAGGTACACTCTAAAAATAGTTTAGGTTTATGCACCAACTTCATAGAGTTCAGACGATGAAATTGAATCCTTCTATGATGATTAAGTTCAGGTAATGAATCCAGAAAAAATTAGATACACCTTGGTAATTAGTGACTTTAATGCCAAAGTGGGGAAGAAAATGGGATATGAGTCGTGCATTGGGAAGTTTGGAGTAGATAAAACAAATGAATGAGGTGAGATGTTAGTCAATTTTGTAGAGAACTACAACGTTAGGATAATGAACACTTTCTTCCAAAAGCGTGTAGGTCATAAATGGACGTGGAGAAAACCAAATGGAACAACAAAGAACGAAGTAGACTTCATATTAGGAGATGAGAGCAAGAGCGTTAGCAATGTTACGGTCATAAATAAAGTCAACATAGGTAGTGACCATAGAATGGTAGGTTGCACAGCTAAATTCAGTTTCAGAGCCGAGAGAAATAAATTAGTTTTAAAAAAGAAAATAAGCCTTCCAAAGGTTAAGGATGATAAGAGGAATTTCAGTTAGAAATAAAAAATAGATTCGAAGCTTTAGGAAGTAGCAAGGATACCGTCGATAATATGAATTTGAATTTAGTGAGTATTATTAGGGAACCGGCAGAGAAAGTAGGAAGTACAAAAAGTATTAGAGAAAACAAATATTCCAAAGCTACAAATGACCTATTTAAGAGAACAAGGCCCATGCAGATTAAAAGCAGGAAAGACGAAATAGAAAGAATAGAATTAAACAAGCTTATCAACAAAAGGCAGAGATCAGAGAAAAGAAAAAGAAAGAGAAACATGGATGAAATATAGGAAACTATTCGGAAAGGTAAAAGTATTAAAGGGACCGAGCGCAGACATGCTTTAGGAAGACAGCAAAAGATATGTTTGAAAAATAGAAATGTAGAAATCATTAAATGCAAGGACAGAATGGTAAAAACATTAGAATAATTTTACCAAGACCTTTACTCCTCGAAAACCGTAGTCGAGTCAGTAAATTCATCTGTAGACATTAATAATGTGCCAGATATTACAAAGAAAGAAGTATAATTTGCTCTAAATACATGAAACGAGGAAAGGCACCTGGGAAAGATGGTATATTGATAGATCTCTCGAAAGACGCAGGGAAAGAAGTTCATACTAAGTTAGCTCATTTGTACACCCAGTTCTTACGTCAGGAAAGCGTTCCTGAATAGTGATGCAATGCTAGAGTGATTTTGCTTCATAGAAAAGGAGACCAGAAAGACCTTAGTAACTATCGACCGATTAGTTTGCTATCAAATATATGTAAAGTATTCTCCAAGATCTTAACAAATAGACTAAGTTTTAGATAGAGACCAACCGAAAGAACAAACAGGTTTTAGGAGCGGATACTCAACTCTAGACCATTTGCAGGCGATGAACCAATTAATAATAAAAAAAAAACAGAATACAATATACCACTCTTTTTAGCTTCTGTAGATTACGAGAAGGCCTTTGACTTGGTAGAACAAATGGGAATACTAAACTCGCTACGCAATTAGGCTACAAACGATCAGATCATAAGGGTTTTAGAAAGGATTTATGCTAATGGTACCGCTATAATTCGACTGTATAAAGATACAGAAAACATCAAGATCGAAAAATGAGTATGGCAAGGCGATACAATTTCACTCAAAAATATCTACAGCTTGCTTAGAAGAGATTTTCAGAAGGTTGACTTGGGAAGAGAAAGGTTTGAAGATTAATGGCGAATATTTGAACCACCTAAGATTTGCGGATGATATTCTTGTTTCAGAAAGAGCAGAAGACTTGCAAGATATGCTGAGAAATTTGAACAATGAAAGTCTCAAAGTAGATTTAGAAATTGATAAGACCAAAGCCAAAGTAATGTTCAACACAAAAGTTCAAAGTAAAGAAATTATAATTGATGGTGAGAGTATTGAAGAAGTTGAAGAGCATAATTTTCATTTATTAGTTTATTAGTTTGTTTGTTTGATTATTTACTTATTTATGCTTTTATCTATCACATTTCAATTTGCTAATTGATTTTGCTTTTGGAAATTCTGTTTGTGCCTTGCACGCATTTGATCCTTCTGAAAAGGCAATTCCTGGTCGCCCATTTCTTCCACATTCAGAAGTCAAATTCACCAGATTCGAGTCTGCACTAAAATATGTATGTTTTTCTTCTCAAAATCCTGCCTCCTTTTCTCTCTCTCTCTCTCTCTCTCTCTCTCTCTCTCTCTCTCTCTCTCTCTCTCTCTCTCTCTCTCTCTCTCTCTCTCTCTCTCTCTCTTCTCTCTTTTTTCTCTCTCTCTCTCTCTCTCTCTCTCTCTCTCTCTCTCTCTCTCTCTCTCTCTCTCTCTTTCATTCTTTTTTCTCTTGACAATTTTTTGTTCTTCTCCTATTCTTTCTATTCTTTCTCTTTTTTCTCTATACGTTTCCTGTTTTATGTCCTTCTTTTTCCAACTTTACTTTTATCTTTGTTTCTCTTCTCTTTTTCATTCTTCTTCTTCCCCTCTGTCCTTTTCTCTTATATCTCCTTCTTTTCTTTCTTTCCAAATTTCGCTTCTACTATCTTTCCTCTCTCTCTCTCTCTCTCTCTCTCTCTCTCTCTCTCTCTCTCTCTCTCTTCCTCTCTTTTTACGTTTCAGTTAATTTCTACTCCTCTCCTTTACCCTTCCCTTCCCTTCACCTTTCTACCCTTCCTCTCTTCAAATGACCCATTTTCTCTCCTTTGTCTCCACCTTTATTCATCTTCCCGGCCTCTCTCCTATTGTTCTTCTTCTCTCTTTCTTTATAAAGAGTATACAGTGCAGAAACTTAGTTTCAGCATATAACGAAGCTGAAGACAAAGAAAGTAAAATAAAAAAAATTATACAATATATATTAGATACAATAAAATACAATGGAGTAAAATGAGATATAAAAAATAGAATGAAGTTATGTGAAATCAAATAAAACATATTTCATTAAATTGAAATAAGACAAAATATGATGAAATACAATATAAAATACATACATACATATATCAGACTTTTCCCCCCTTTTAAGGTGGGTAGCCAAAAAAAAAAAAGACATAAAATCCACTCCCACCCATTCTATCCCCACATACCCCATAGAAGTATGTAAAAGATAATAAAAATGGATATAGAAAAATATATAATACGAAATTATATAAAGTAAAAGAAATTGGAAACAACACAAAAAAATAAAATAAATCAGAATACAATCCCCAGCACACGATAGAGATGTTGCTTTACTCAAGTTTACCTTCGAATTCTTTCGCAACTCACATTTCCTTTTCCATTTTTCTTTCATGTTCGACTTCTGTTCCTTATTCTCCATTATTCTTGGTTCTTTCCTTTTCTTTCTTTGTTTCTTGTATTTGTTTTTATACTTATTTTGCATTCTTCCTCAGTTCCTCCATCCTATTGACTTTTCCATTTCATTGTCGTATTTCTATTTATTTATTTATTATTGAGTCCTCTTCACCGTTATTTTCTCTTTAGTGTATTTCCGAGGCAGACTGTCCAAATCAGGACTAAAAACATCAGAACAGTATAAATGCATCGGTTTGCGTCAGTTTCAATCACAGTAGTTCCTAGAGTTCATATATATATAGATATATAGATATATACATATATATATATATATATATATATATATATATATATATATATATCAAGAGCTCTTTCCTCCTTATGAAGGAGATAGGTCAGAGGCACGTACCTATTTCCACACATTTCACTCTTCTCATTTACCCTTTTCACACTTCCCATTTCACCTTATACATGTATATGTATATGTATATATATATATATATATATATATATATATATATATATATATATATACATATAAATATATATGTATATATATATGTGTGTGTGTGTGTGTGTGTGTGTGTGTGTGTGTGTGTGTGTGTGTGCGTGTGTGTTGTGTGTGTGTTTGTGTGTGTGTGTGGTGTGTGTTTGTGTGTGTGTGTTGTGTGTGTGTGTGTGTGTGTGGTGTGTGTGTTTGTGTGTGTGTGTGTGTGTGTGTGTGTGTGTGTGTGTGTGTGTGTGTGTGTGTGTGTGTGTGTTGTTTGTGTGTGTGTGTGTATTAACTTGGTATTTAACTTGGTCTTTGGATCACGTGTTGGACTCGTGATCGACAGATATTTCCCTCCTGGTAGAGAGCTCAGAGCTAGTAGGTGTGTGTGTGTGTGTGTGTGTGTGTGTGTGTGTGTGTGTGTGTGCGTGTGTGTGTGTGTGTGTGTGTGTGTGTGTGTGTGTGTGTGTGTGTGTGTGTGTGTGTGTGTGTGTGTGTGTGTGTGTGTGTGTGTGTGTGTGTGTGTGTGTGTGTGTGTGTGTGTGTGTGTGTGTGTGTGAGTGTTTATATATACAGTATTTAGATTAATTATTTATGTTCTTAGGGATGAAGAGAAGGTTCAAGAGGAAGTAGAAGAGGAGTCTACAACGTCAGTTTAACTGGATAAAATTGTCCAACGTCATCATTCAGGACCATACCGTATCATTATATCAAATAGGATTGAATCGATAGAGAGAAAAGAAGGAAAGAAGATAGAGCAAAGGTTGGAGAAGGAGATGGAAGGAGAGTTGATGGAGGGAGAGGAGGGAGGAGGAAAATGGAGGGGGAACAGTAACGAGTTGAGGGAGGGAAGTGAGGAACTGGGAGGGTGGTACTTGAGTTTCGAGATGAGTTGGAAAAAGAGGTAGGATAGATAGAGAGAGGGAGAGGAGAGAAGAGAAGAATATGAGAAAGGAAAAAAGAGAAGTGAAGGGAAGAAAAGAGAAGAGAGTAGAGAGTTCGGTGTAAGAGTAGGGTGGGATGATACTGAAATTGGGAAGTTCTAACGAGAAGGAGGGAGAGAGGGGGAGGGAATGAAAGGAAAGAGAAATAAAGAGACAAAATAGGAAGTGGAAAAATGGCAGGAAAAGAGGCATAGATAGTGAATGATGAGAACGAGGCAATTACACTTTTTTTTATTAGCACTAACCAGTGTTTCTATCTTTATGGACAATATCGCATCGAAGTTCAAAGTGGGCAACATTCTCTAATCATGAATTAATGCTGCCTGATTGATCCGTAGGTCGCGAATGTCCCGAAAATATGAACTGCATGAAACATGCAGTCCGTATTCTGTACGGCGGTAAGGGGGAAGAGTGAGTTGAAGAGGTGAAGGGGGAAGGGGGAAGGGGAAGGGTAAGGGGAAGGGGGAAGGGGGAAGGGGGAAGGGGGAAGGGGAAAGGGGGAAGGGGGAAGGGGGAAGGGGGAAGGGGGAAGGGGGAAGGGGGAAGGGGGAAGGGGGAAGGGGGAAGGGGAAGGGGAAGGGGGAAGGGGGAAGGGGGAAAGGGGGAAGGGGGAAAGAGGGAAAGGAGGAAAGGGGAAGGGGAATGGGGGAAGGGGGAAAGGGGGGAAAGGGGGAAGGGGGGAAGGGGAGGGGGAAGGGGGAATGGGGAGGGGGAAGGGGGAAGGAGGGGAACGGGGAAGGGGGAAAGGGGGAAGGCGGGAAAGGGGAGGAAGGATAGGGAGGGGGGATGGGGGGATGGGGAAGGGGGGGAAGGGGAGGGGGAAGGGGGGAGGGGGAGGGGGGAAGGGGGGGAAGGGGGAAGGGGGGGAAAGGGGAGGAGGGGGGAAGGGGGGAAGGGGGATGGTCTGGGGAAGGGGGAAGTGGGGAATGAAGGAGGAGTAAGGGGGGGAAGGGGGATAGGGGGGGAATGGAAGGGGGAAGGGGGAATCGGGGGGAACGAGGAATAGGAGGGAAGAAGGGAGAGGGGGGAAGGGGGAGGGATGGGGGGAGGGGGGAGGGGGATGGGGAGGAAGAGGGAAGGGGGACGGGGGGGGAAGGGGGAAAGGAGAGGAAGAGGTGGAGAATGAGGAAATGAGATTAGGGAACCAAGGGAGAAGATGAAGGAAAAGTGTTGAAGGGAAGCTAAAGGAAGGAATTTTCGTAAAGAGACGAGGGTGAAGGGAAGGAAGGGACTGAGGGGGTTTGAAGGGAAAGGTAAATCTTGAAGGGAAGGGAAAGCGGGGGGAAGCCGGAATGTTGCAGGAGAAGAGGACGGACAAATGTGTTCCCCCCCTGAAGCCCATGGGAAAAGGGAAAGTAGTTATGAAAATAAACAAGGATACTACCGGAGTCCAGAAAAAAAGGAAGAAATAAAAAAAATATTAACTCTGGAGGGTAAATGATGGTCAGAAGAAATTTAAGAATCTAAGAGTGAATTTTAGAAGTCGAGCCGAAAGAAAAGCCAACACAAAATAAGCGAGAAAATGTTCGTGAGCCATTTTGATGCCTTGATAGTACAGGAATTCCTATTTGAAATGATGGGTCATAGAGGGACACTTTCTTTATGTATTTTTGGGAGTCTATAAAAATTAGGTAGCTGTGGGTTTATTACTAATAAGTTATTGAAATTGTCTTTTCCCAAAATATTGAGCGCCCTTCTATCAAATTCCGATACAGTATTTTTGAGTGGGTTCTTGGTCAATTTTTCATAAGTGTCAGTGTCTTTTAAGAGGTCAAAAGCTTTAATTTCATAATCCGACTGATTGAGAATAACTAAACCCCCCCCCCCTTGTCTGCACGAGAATTGATGACTTCTTTTCGGTTCGTAAGGTTGTCTAATGCGGTATAAATTAGCATTAGACAGCCTCACGAACCGAAAAATAGTCATTATTTATCGAGCAGACAAGGAGGGGGGGGGAGAATAGTTATTCTCAATCAGTCGTATTATGAAAGTATAGCTTTTGAGTAGAAGGGGACCAAATTTTTTAGGAGACTTCCAAAAATGGGGAACAAAAAAGTGTCCCCTCTAAGATCTTCATAAAATGGAGTTCCTGAATAGTAAAGGATCAAAATTAAGTCAAACAATTCCTAATTTTAATAATATCGCAATTGGACAATGGTCACCAGACAGTATAAAAACCCCCACCTGGGCAGTCAATAAATTCTTTTCCATCTCATTGGTGAAGGCGGGTGACTTGCCGCGCAAGGAATTAGGAATAGATGCCACTTGAGTCCTGTCCATGTTTCTTTCTCCGTTCTCTGTATATTAGACATGTATTTTCCTCATTACCAGTATTCCCTGAAGAGAATCATAGTCTGTGATCACAGGAGAGGGAGGGTATATGGATATGTCTACTTCATCTCTTCTTACCCAACACAGTTGGGTCTTTGTTGAGATTTTACGAATGTAATTTACGAAATTACTGGTGGTAGTTTTATAAGGCGGGGAGGTATAAATATATATATATATATATTATACATATAAAGAGGATGCGTTGTGTGTTGTGTGGTGTGTGTGTTGGTGTGTGTGTGGTGAACAAATGTGTGTGTTGGTGTGTGTGGGTTGTGTTTTGTGTTCACAGTAGTGTGTGTGTGTGTGTGTGTGTGTGTGTGGTGTGTGTGGGTGTGTGTGTGTGTGTGTTGTGTGTGTGTGTGTGTGTGTGTGTGTGTGTGTGTGTGTGTGTGTGTGTAGTTTGTGGTTATGTTGAGAATGATAGTGGTGTTGATGTGTTGTGTGTGTGTTGTGTGTGTGTGTGTGTGCGGGGTGTGTGTGTGTGCTTGTGTGTGGTGCAGTTTTTGGTGTGTGTGTGTGTGTGTGAGGTGTGGGTCAAATGTAGGGTGTGTGTTGTAGGGTGTTGTGTTTGTGTGTTGTGTGTGGTGAAACTAACACTTAGAAGACAATAAGATATATATAAATATATATATATATAACAAATATATATATTATATATATCATAATATAGTATATAGAATAAATGTATGTGTGTGTGTGTGTGTGTGTATGTATATATTAAGTTATATATTGTTATGATAATATACATATAAAAAACATAATATATAATATATATACATATTACATACATAATATATATACATATTAAATATATATATATATATATATAATTGTATGTATATATATATATATAATTATATGTATATTTAAATATAAATATATATATATATATATATAAAATATATATATATAATATATATATATATATAAATTGTGATAGTGTGTGTTATAGTGTGTGTTGTGTGTGTGTGGATGGTGTGTGTGATTGTGTGATTGTGTTGTGTTGTGTGTGTGTGTGTGTGTTGTGTGTGTGAGTTTGTGTGCGTGGTGTTGGTGTGTGTGTGTGCATATACATTTATATGTAATATATATATATATATATTATATATATAAAAGTGTGTGATTGTGTTGTGATGTGGTGTAGTGTGATTGTTTATGGTTTAGTGTATAGTGTGGTGTTCCTGTGTGAGAGGCAAGTGTGTGTGTGGTGAGGGTGGTGTGTTGAAATGTGATGGGTGTGTTATGGGAGGGGCTTTTGTGTGTGTGGGTGTGTGTGTGAGAGATTGGATTGTAGTGTGAGCAAGGAAGGGAGAAAGGCTAAGGGGAGATCACATCGGAAAGACTGAATGGAGGTGGACATGCAGATACTTGGAAAAAAGCGCCACTACGAAAGGACTCGAACTCAGGCAATACATGACAAGTGGTGGATGTTGATGGCTTAGAATTAAAAATGCAATGGTGTTGTTAAAATGTATCTCTAATTATTGAATGGTATTCTGGACGCAGCTCGGTACAGGAATTGACTTTCCCGCGTTTGTATACTTCCAATTTTACATTCATAGTGGAGATGGGGTTGAACGTAAAATGGGCTCCAATATGTTGCTATGTTTTTTAACTCGAGCATACCAAATATATAAGAAAGGGATGACCGCTCAACTTATTTCTCTACTTGATAGCGTAGTTTTGGTAAGTTACTACGGCAATTGTTATGTGGTTGCTGAGTCGAATGGAATCCTTGGCAATTTACCGCATTTCAATTTCTTCTGACTTGGCCTACCATTAGGTCTTCCCGATGTTGATGGGTTAGAATTAAAGTGCATTGTGGTTGTTAAAATGTATATATATAGTATATATATTATATATATATATACATATATATATGTTATACATAGTATATAATATAATATATATTATATATATATATATATATAGAGTATTTATCTTTTATATATATATAGGTTAGCCATATCATACAGGTACATACCCACTTCCACTCATTCCACCTCCAACCACCTCAATTGTTTTCTTCTCATTTTAGCTCCTCGTAATAAAAATTGAATGCGGTAATCCCTGTCTCCTGTCTAGCTAGCAATCTCCAGGACAAGTGCCCCGTAGGAACTTAAATAAACTACGCAAATCCAGAGAAGGATATAAGGAGCCCACTTCTTATACACGTAATAGGCACACTCCCTCCACTCATTTTACGTCCCATCTCCACATGATTGGAAAATAAAGAAGACGAGGATAATTCCTTCCGAGCTGCGTCAGAATACCATTCACACACAACTACCATCCCTCACCCTCCTAACCATTGCATTTTTAAAACACAACAAAGCTCAACCCTCCAACCCTCGGCACTAAGAACCTTGTTCCATGTGATTGCTCCACTCCACCCTCCACCCTCCACCTTCCACCCTCCACCCTCCACCCTCCACCCTATAGGGCGAAAATCCTTTCGTGCTGCATCCAAGTATATATATATCCATAAAAAACACTATATATATATATCCATTTGCCCCCTAATATAAAAACAGTCCCTGCCTTCTCCCTTCCTTGCTCAACAGACAATCCCCTTTTGCTAAAAGCAAAGCCCCTCCCATAACCCTCCATCCATTTCATCATAGATCGTCCCCTCCTGTTCACCCCATTTATCTCTGCCTTCCTCTTTTCAATACTCTCGTCTTTTGTTGTTAATTTTCTTTATCCTTTTTTATTTGTTAATTTATATCATATTTGTTATTGGTTATTTCTGTAAGTTTGTTTTATTCTTTTGTTTGCAATTCTCTTACTGTTATTTTCTTGTTTCAAAATTTATTCATCATTTGACTACATTTATTCTTTCATCAATCAATCAATCATTGATTATTTATCTTATCCATTTATTCATTAATTTATTCTATATGATTATTTATCTATTTACTTATTCACCTTTTTTATTTGTTAATTTATATTATATTTGTTATCGGTTATTTCTATAAGTTTCCTTTATTCTTCCATTTGCAATTCTCTTACTGTTTTTTTCTTGTTTAAGAAATTATTCATTATTTGACTACATTTATTCTTTCATCAATCATTGATTATTTATCTTATAGTATATATCTTTATTAATTCATTTATATATTTAATATTTTTATTTTATTTATTAACTATATATAAATATAGGTTATTGTCGTAATACATTTTTGTTTAAAATTCCAAGACCCACTGTGTGGGTGTCCAGGAATTTCTTCTTCCTGTTCCTCTACTCGTTGTTCAACCTACATTTGACCTAGATTTCCTCATCATTTCTTTCATTTCTTTTGCATTTCGCTCATTTTTCTCTATACCGCCCGCTACCCTTGCGCGGCCACTTCATTCTATTTCTTTTCGTCTTTTGCTTAATCGTTCGTTCAGTCACGGCTTGTACTCCATTTGTAGAACGTTCATTTGTCAACCTGACCGTTTTTCTATCACACAGACGTCCCTCCTCTCCTCTTTTATTGCAATCTCATGGACTGGTCAAGCATCCTCTGTGAAATGAACTCCCTCTTCCTTTCCATTACTTTCACTCCCCTTCCCTTCTTCAGCTCCCTTTCCCTCCCCTCTCCTCCCCTCTCACCCCCTCCGATTCCGTCCCCTTTGGTCCTCTCCCCTCTCACCCCCCCTCTTCTCTCGCCACCCCTTCCCTCCCCTCCCCTCCCTTCCCTCCTCTCCTTCCATTGTATTTACGTTGGGAATTTGGTGGAACCCGTCTCCCATAATTTCCCTTCCTTTCCCAATTCCTTTCCCTTCCACTTTCTTCTCCACCTCCCCCTTCTCTTCTCTCCTTTCCTAGTACAAGGGGTGGGGTTAGGGTGGGGTTGGGGGGGACCATCTTATTTCTTTTACAGTTATGAATAAAAACCCCACTCTTACGGGGAGGACTATGTACACTTTTTACAGCCACCATCCGGACCAAGAAATAAAATATAGTATTGCCTGTTCAGGAATTTCTTAAGGGCACTTAGATTATTTTAGTCCACAATTTCAATAACTTGGGATTAGTAATAAATGGAGACCACAGCTACTAATTTTTATAGGAATCCAAAAATAGAATAGGATATCCCGATTGGTTTTTAAATAAAGTCCTAAGTAAAGCCAAAATTATCCACTAAGGATCCACCTCTCATTCCACCAAGAATTTTAACTGGGACAAAAATTGTATCAAACTTCCCTATAATAGCTCCATAAATGACTGTTCCCAATTTCTACCAAAGGAAGACATACATGTTGTATTTAGTTATCCCAATAACCTGTTTAAGAAAATAGTTAATGTACATCAAAGACATAGAGAAAAGTAAATCAAGTTGTTTATAAGTTCCATGCTCGAATTGTAGTAAGGTATACTGAGGGCAAACGGGCAGAGACTTACGCACCAGAACGAAAGAACGTAAGAACTCAGTTAGATACGAACAACAAAAATTCCGCTATTTTCCAACACTTAGACAAAGAAGGACGCTATATGGATTGGAACAAGGCAAAAATGATTTTCAACTCTAAGTGTACTTTCAAAAGGAAAATAATAGAATCGTCTTTAATTAAATAATTTCCTAATTTTGATATCTCAAGAGGACACTGGTCATCAGACTGTATTACCACCTGGACAGGCAATAAATTATTACCATCCTAGGTGAAGGCGGGTGACTTGACGCGCAAGACAATCGACGCCACTTGAGTCCTGTCCATGTTTCTTCTCTTTCTCTGTATATTAGACATGAATTTTCCTCACTACTCTATAGTCCACTGAAGAGGATCACAGTCTGTGATCGAAATATATGGATATCGTCTATTTCATCTCTTATTATCCAAAACAGTGGGTCTTTGTTGAATACATACATATAACACACATATATATATATATATATATATATATATATATATATATATATATATATGTATATATATATATATATATGTATGTATATATATATATATATCATATAAATATATATATAATATATTATATACATATATATATATATATATGTATATATATATATATGTATATATATACATACATATATATAAATGGGTGTATGTATATATATAAACATATATATATATACATATATATATATATAATATAATATAAATATATATATATATATATACATATATATATATATATATATATATATATAAATCATATATATATGTACAGGTATATTTATATTATATATATGTATATGTATATATATATATATAATATATATATATATATACATATATATAAATATATATATATATATATAAATATATGTATATATATATGTATGCATGTATATATGTATGTATGTATGTATGTATATGTATGTATGTTATGTATATGTATATGTATATGTATATGTATATTTATACGTATATGTATGTGTATATGTATATGTATATGTATATGTATATGTATATGTATATGTATATGTATATGTATATGTATATGTATATGTATATGTATATGTATATGTATATGTATATGTATATGTATATGTATATGTATATGTATATGTATATGTATATGTATATGTATATGTATATGTATATGTATATATGTGTGAGTGTGTGTGTGTGGTGGGGCTTCTCCATTATAAAGGAGGTAACCAGTCAAGGTACGCACCCATTTCGCTTCTATCCACTACCCTTGTTTCCTTCACATCTTACCTCCTTGTGGAGGGTCATCCCTGTCTCCTCTTCACTTCCATACATGCATATGTATGTACATATATATATACATATATATATATATGTGTGTGTGTGTGTGTGTGTGTGTGTGTGTGTGTGTGTGTGTGTGTGTGTGTGTGTGTGTGTGTGTGTGTGTGTTGTGTGTGTGTGTGTGTGTGTGTGTGTGTGTGTGTGTGTGTGTGTGTGTGTGTGTGTGTGTGTGTGTGTGTGTGTGTGTGTATGTATACATACATATATATGCATATATATATATATATGCGTATATGTAATTTTTTTACTTCCATACATATCTATGTATATTAATTTTCTTTAATGGCATATTTTTTCAGGAAATTAATTATTTCAAAATCTTTCCCATTTCTTTTTTCTAGTTTATCAATTCCATTCTCATATTCCATTGCTTTTAATTCCAGGATTTTCTTTTTCATCGTCATTTTGCTAATTCCATATAATTCCTAAATGCTCGTTTTTATTTATCCTTTCTAATGTGTTCTGATCCTTCTCCGTTTTCTTTTTCCCTCGATCATTAATTCTCTCTTCTTTCCGATAATTGGTACCCCTCCTCCTCTTGCTTATTCTTATCCTCCTCCATCTACTCCTCCTTCTCCTCCATCTCCTCCTACTCAGTCTCCCTCTCCTCCCTCTCTTCCTCCTCCTCCTCTTCCTTCTTGTCCGATAATTATTCTCCAGATGCCGTTATCCGTTATTCGTCGTCCTCCTTTTTCACGTGGTGACTTGAGCTTTCTAATTCGGGTGTTGGGGGTGAGATAATGCTTGGATAGAACCGATTTACCAGTTCTAGGTGATTTGTACTCACTTGATTAGAATAGCATTGTGTCTACCAAAATCAAGATCCACTGAACTGAAAAGAAAAATGATAACCAAAAGTCTCAACATCTTCAGACGTTGGATTGGATGTCACGTGATTAAGGGGTAGAATAAGACGGCGGGTTTGCTGTAGTTAAATTCGCTCACTTTCTCTCTCTCTCTCTCTCTCTCTCTCTCTCTCTCTCTCTCTCTCTCTCTCTCTCTCTCTCTCTCTCTCTCTCTCTCTCTCTCTCTCTCTCTCTCTCTCTCTCTCTCTCTCTCTCTCTCTCTCTCTCTCTCTCTCTCTCTCTCTCTCTCTCTCTCTCCTTCTCTCTCTCTCTCTCTCTCTCTCTTTCTCTCTCTCTCTCTATCTCTCTATCTCTCTCTCTTCAGACGTTGAATTGACTGTCACGTGATTAAGGGGTAGAATAAGACGGCGGGTTTGTTGTAGTTAAACTCTCTCTCTCTCTCTCTCTCTCTCTCTCTCTCTCTCTCTCTCTCTCTCTCTCTCTCTCTCTCTCTCTCTCTCTCTCTCTCTCTCTCTCTCTCTCTCTCTCTCTCTCTCTCTCTCTCTCTCTCTCTCTCTCTCTTTCTGTCTCTCTCTCTCGATCTATTTCTCTCTTTCATTCCCACTCTCCTCGTTCAGTTTTCATTTACTATTCTTTCCACTACCTTTTCATTCCTTCTAACCATTTACGTACTCTCTATTCTAGAAATATATCTTTGTTTTTCGCATATTTTTATTCCTTTCTCGTTTCCTTGTTTTTTTTTCTTCATATTATCAAATTTACACTCTTCTCTCCATTTCATTTCTTATTTTACGATGATTCTCCTTTCTGTTTGTTCTTTTGTCCTCAGTCGCCATTTTCCCTCTATTTTCTCTTTTCTCTTTTTCTCACTTTAACTTTTTCTTTTTCACCATTTCTCTCTCTCTCTCTCTCTCTCTCTCTCTCTCTCTCTCTCTCTCTCTCTCTCTCTCTCTCTCTCTCTCTCTCTCTCTCTCTCTCTCTCTCTCTCTCTCTCTCTCTCTCTCTCTCTCTCTCTCTCTCTCTCTCTCTATCTATCTATCTATCTATCTATCTATCTCTGCCTTTCTTCCTTTATGGCTGTACCTCTCCCTCTTTCTCTCTTCCCATTTTCCATCGTGTTATCACGTCCCTTGTACGTTTTCAAGCTTCCCACATACTTAATCAGGATTTCTTTTTTCTTTCATTTTGAATCATGAACATATGTCCATGTCACTGTTACGCTTACATCTCTTCTACTTCTCCTCCTTGAGGACTTTATTGACACCTCTGCGGACCAGATTCACGTATTATTTTTTTATGATTGGAGAACAATCTCCGTTTAACAAAGAATGGTCAATTTAAATCTTAAATCTTGTCACTCCTATGGCAACACATTTTTTTGTGCGATATTGCACTAAAGGATAGAAGCGCTGGTTAGTGCTAACAATTTTTTTTTTTGTCTATTTCACACCTTCCCTAACTTCCCCCTCCACCTTTCTTCTTCGTTTTATTCTTCTTCCTCTTCTTTCTAAATCTTTTCCGTGTCTCCTCCTCCTCTTCCTCCTCCTCCTCTTCCTCCTCCTCTTCCTCCTCCTCTTCCTCCTCTATACTCTCTTTCTTAGACTCTTTACTAGCTTCTACTCCTTCTCCAATTCCTCCTCTTTATCCTGTTCTTCCTTTACTCTGTTTTATTCCATCTACATATGTTTTTCTTGTTTTATTGTTATTATATTTTTTACTCTTCCTTCTCACTTCTATTTTCTTAACCTTTTCCATCTTTTTCATTTTCTTTTCAGTTCTCTTGCTCCTTCTTATATACTTTTTATTTTTTCTTTATTTTTTTTCTACTTTTTCCTATTCCTTCTCTCTTCCCTCCTCTCGTTTTCCTTTTAATTCTTCTCTTTTTCTCCTTTTCATCTTTATATCCAATATTTTCCTCTACATTTTATTAACTTTCTTCTTTTCCTCCTCTTAGTCTTATCTTTTTTCTTTCTCCCTCTTTCTTCTATCTTTCATTGTTTCATTCCTTATTTATTCCCCATTTCTCCCATTTTCTTTTAATACATTCTTCATCACTTATTATACTCCACTTTACTTTTCATCGTCGCCATAATTTTATTTTCTTCTCTTCGTCTTTTTATTACTCATTTCTTTCTTCATTCATCAAATTCCCTTCCATCCCTATTCATCTTCTAAATATTTACGAACTTCTTTTAATTATTAAACACTTATTGCATTCTTTTTGCTCTTTCATGCTCCCAATTTTTATATACATTTTATATATTACCCTCCAACTGTCTCTTATCCCATTTTTTTTTTTTTTTTTACTGAATACACTTTCGTTGCCCTTTCTATTCCTTTCTAGGCTCATTTCAGTGTCTTTGATCAGTTCCTTCTTTTCCTTTTGTTGTTCATTCTTTGCGTGCTTAATCCTCCTCTTCGTCTTACATTTCTTATTCTATTTTACATTTTCATTTCTTTTCACTCTACATTTTATTTCTTGTTAATAGCT
>NC_134789.1:65999633-66002133 GCF_046742065.1 Oratosquilla oratoria
AAATACCATAGGACTGGAAAAATACCAATATTGTACTAATATATAAAGAAGGAAACATAAAAGATCCAACAAATTACAGACCGGTTTCCCTCATCAGCACTGTAGCTAAAATTTGTGAAAAAGTTATTAAGTATAGATGGATAAAACATCTGAAAGAAAACAATATAATAAACTCGAGACAATTTGGATTTAGACAGGAGAGATCATGTGCCACAAATTTGATATGTTTCTACTCAAGCCTAACATATATAGTACAAGATTTACAAAAAGCCTTCGACAATGTACCACATGGAATAATATTAAAAAATGAAAACATAGGAGGAATACAAGGTAAATTAATGTTTTGAAGGATTTCTTACATGGATGGAAGATGAGGGTAGTGCTCAGAGAAAGGAGTTCAACTTGAGTGAAGGTTGTTAGTGGAGCTCCAAAGGGAACAATATTGGCTCTAATAATATTTGCTATTTATGTGAACGACATGGAGAAAGATGTGGAATATTACATGAGCTTCTTTGCAGATGACACAAAATTGCTGAGGAAAGTGGATACTGAAAAGGGTTGTGAATTATTGCAGAGAGACCTGGACAAAGTTTGGAAATGAAGTCAGAAATGGGAAATGGACTTTAACATAAAATATATATAGCATAAAGGAATTTGAAAAGTATATATTTATATACATACATATATATATATATATATATATATATATATATATATATATATATGAGTGGCAGGGTGGTGAGATAAACACCGAGAACCGTTGAAGTTTTATTAACTGACGTTTCGCTCTTAACAGAGCTTCCTCAGTATATATATGTATATATATGTATATATACATATATATATATATATATATATATATAAATATATGTGTGTGTGTGTGTGTGTGTGTGTGTGTGTGTGTGTGTGTGTGTGTGTGTGTGTATATATATATATATATATATACACTACATAAGGACAATATAAAATCGGAACAAAGTATGTACTGAAAGTGGTATCTGAAAAAGACCTGGGAACAATAAATAAAAAACGACATGTCCCCTGATAGACAGATAAACAAAATTGTCAGAAAATCCTACAACTTCCGAGGATCAACGAAGGTGGCTTTTACATATTTGGATAAAGAAATGGCAAAAAAATAATAATAATAATAATCACACGGATAAGACCTAGACGGGAGTATGCTGGGACACTATGGTCACCCAGTACCAATAAGAATATAAAGAAAATTTAAAGAACCCAGAAAGCAACTTCGAAGATGGACCCAATCTGAAATTACCTACACTGGAACAAAGAAGAGAAAGGGGTGACCCACTAATCATCTACAGAATCATGAAAGGCATGAAAGACTTTGATAGAGAGGACTTACTAAATTGGGATATGAGAAATACAAGGGGACATGAAAAGAAATTAAAAAATGACAGTTATACAAGAAACCTGAAAAAAACAGCTTTCCACATACAGTGGTAGATGTCCGGAACAAACTGGACGAAACAATAGTGTGTGCACAAAATATAAACGAAATTAAGAGCAAACTAGACACTGCTAGATACAAACACGGGAAACCACGAGCGTAGCTCTCCTTCCCGTAAGATACAACAAGGTAAATACTAGGTAAATACACACACATATACAAACACTTACACACACACGCACACGCACGCACGCACACACACACACACACACACACACACACACACACACACACACACACACACACACACACACACACACACACACACACACACACACACACACACACACACACACACACACACACACACACACACACACACACACACACACACACACACACACACACACACACACTCGTACACTGCAAAGGAAATTTATATTTTCGTTTTGATTTATCTTTTTTTAATATCATCTACTACACATTTGGGAAACCTCTAACTTATACCCAGCTTTTATTCAATAGAAACTTCCCGGTGAGATACCAGATCCTTTTTGCAGAATATAGAAAGATATGGCTCATGTGGTCAATGCATATTCCATTCACTATCTTCGGTCTTCCCACTCATTGAACTCGGGCAACTAGACTGCAGGAACAGTTTCGTACAACTGTATTTGCCCGATATTCTAGTGGCTTCGGTTCGAGTCTTGGTCGTGACAGAGATTAGTTATTTGTATGAAAACACTATACAGTAGTGATTTATATAACACATCCTGATTTTTTCACATATCTTTCACATTCTTATTTGTTCTAGAGATGTGTCAAGGCTTTCTCGTCCAGAAGGAGTGACATTATTTAGATTATATTATTTTCAAAATTATCAAAAACATTTCAAATAAATTACTGTTTAAATGATGTTAGTCATCATCAATATATTTCATCCAAATAGAAATAAAATTATAAATAAATGAATAATAAATGAGTACGTCAGTGCGAAAATAAATATATAAATGGCAATTAAAAGAATGAATAAATAAGCATATAGATAAACAAGTAAGTCTATCTATCTATATATCAAAAGACCTT
>NC_134789.1:66014633-66024633 GCF_046742065.1 Oratosquilla oratoria
GTCAACGGAGCATTAGTTTGTCTTTTACGTATTGATAATATTTTTAATCAATTACTTATCCTCTTTGTCTATATTGCCATCATAAACATTATTCTTATCTTTTATCACCAACTCCTTATTAACGTGGCTGTCTTTGTCGTGGCCATTTTATCGGCATAATTACTTATGTCAACACTGACATGATTTCTTCACTTGTGTTGTCTGCAATTGAATATTTCATACTAAGTTTTATTTAATTTTGCTTCATTTTTCTTTTCTATTTTTTTTATATCATCTTGTTTTAATTTATTATTCTTTATTTTATTTTAGTTGAGTTCAGTATAATTTATCTAATTTTATTCAATTTTTTCAATTTTCTATTTTCTATTTTCTATTTTTTATTTTCTATTTTCTATTTAAGATTTATGCACAGCACATCTAAGTCAAAACAAGAAAAAAAAACAAGAGAAAATAACAGATGTTATAAATAGAACAAAATTGAGATGGGTTGGACACGTGGCGCATATGTACGACCATAGATTCCAAAACGAGTTATGATGGGTAGAATGCCTGGAAGAGGACCCAGAGGGAGACCTCGAATGAGATGGATGGATGATGTGGATGTGGAGTTGGACAGAAGAGGAATGAATAAAACAACCTGGATGGAAGCAGCACAGGACCGAAGGACATGGAGAGGGTTACTGTTGGCGGACCAGAATCTACCTAAGGATCAAGATCCAGCGGAGTGAGTGAATTATTCTATTTAATCTTATACTAATTAAATAATATCTGATATTGTTGTTATTGCTGTTTTCATGATGAAGATAAGTATGATGGTGATGATGACAATGGTAATGGCATGGTGTACATATGATCTCATAATGTCACGATTTCATGAAGTTTTATCATGATACTTTATATGTACATGAATGTATTACACACACACACACACACACACACACACACACACACACACACACACACACACACACACACACACACAGACACACACACACACACACACACACACACACACACACACACACACACACACACACACACACACACACACACACACACACACACACACACACACACACACACACACACACACACACACACACACACACACACACACCACACACATGTATATATATATATATATATATATATATATATATACATATACATATATATATATATATATATATATATATATGTGAGTGTGTGTGTGTGTGTGTGTGTGTGTGTGTGTGTGTGTGTGTGTGTGTGTGTGTGTGTGTGTGTGTGTGTGTGTGTGTGTGTGTGTGTGTGTGTGTGTGTGTGTGTGTGTGTGTTTCTGTGTATGTGCGTGTTTGTTTGTATGCGTGTGTGTGTGTGTGTGTGTTCGCGTGTATTTACCTGTTTGTATTCACCTACTTGTATCTAACGGAAGGGGAGCTACTCTAGTGGTGTCCCGTCTTTGTGTCTCGCAGTATCTACTTTGCTTTCAAATTTATGCAAGGTTTTTGCACACACTATTGTTTTGTCAATTTTTTTCCCCCAGATATTTAGTGTTCTGTGTTGAAAGCTGATATTTTTCAGGTCCCTTCTATAACTGTCCCTTTTGAATTTCTTTTCATGTCCTCTTGTATTTCTCTTATCCCAAATTAGTAAGTCTTCTCTATCTAGGACTTCCATTCCTCTCATGATTCTATGGATGGTCAATAGGTGATTTCCTTCTCTATTTTGGTCCAGAGCCGGTAATTCCAGCTTTGCCTATCTCTCTTCATATGACAGTGTTGGGTCCATCTTCTTAATTGCTCTTTGGAATCTTTCAATTTTCTTTATATTCACTTTAGTACTGGGTGTCCATGGTGTCGCTGCATACTCCACTTTTGGCCTTATCAGTGTGACTAGTATTTTCTTCACCATTTCTTCGTTCAAGTAGGTAAAGGCCACTGTAGGAGAGAGGCCAAAGGCAGATTATGGGATCCAATATATTTGACGTTTCGCCCAGCAGGG
The DNA here is from genome assembly GCF_046742065.1 of Oratosquilla oratoria. Classification (NCBI taxonomy): domain Eukaryota; kingdom Metazoa; phylum Arthropoda; class Malacostraca; order Stomatopoda; family Squillidae; genus Oratosquilla; species Oratosquilla oratoria. The sequence continues at coordinate 66,016,617 of NC_134789.1, forward strand.
CTTCTTCAGAAATAACACAATTGAGAAACATTTTACTCCTTGTATAGCCCCAGCTTGCGGGGAGAAACAAACAAACATAAAAAGGGGTGTACCTTTATTGATCTTAATAAGTTGTATGTTTCTCCGACAATTTTATTTATCTGTTTAACAGGAGTCATGTCTCTTGTGATAATTACTCATACGTCTTTTTCAGAATTCACTTTCTTCACTTCCAATTTTATACTGTCCTGAATTTTTTTTTTTACCTCTTCCAAATTCTATTATGCTACATCATATTATGATGAAGTCCACTTCCCACTTCTGACTCCATTCCAGAACCCTGTTTACGAGTAAATCTCTCTATAGCGACTGAGTCCGTTTCATTACTTACTTTCCTCATCAGTTTTGCGTCATGTGCAAAGAAGCTCATGTAACATTCTACACCCTCATCCATGTCATTTACATAAATAACAAATATTATTGGAGCCAATACTGATCCCTGTAGGTCACCACTAATAATTTCTTCTCAAGTGGAACTCTTATCTCTGAGCACTACTCTCATTTTTCTTTTCATGCAACAAATCCTCCACCCATTTCAATAGTTTCCCCTGTATCCATCTTATAGTTCTTAGTTTTCTTAATATCTATTTGTGTGGTACTTTATAATCTTTTTTTTTAATCTCGGAAAGCACAATCAGTCCTTCCATTCCTTTCTTGTATTATATCTATTAGTCTTGAATAGAAGCAAATCAGATTTTTGGTACATGACCTTCCCTGTCTAAATCCGAATTGTCTCGGGTTTAGTATATTATTTCCCCCAGATGTTTTGTCCATCTATTGTTGATAACTTTTTCACAAAATTTGGCTACTGTACTTGTAAGGGAGACTGGTCTATAATTTGTCGGGTCCTCCTTGTTCTCTCTTTATATATTGTTACGATATTGGTATTTTTCCAGTTTTCTGGTATTTTTTCTTCTTTGAGTAAGCAGGTTATTGACTTATATACATTAACATAACATAAGACATAAGAATAAACATAAGAATAAAGGAGACTGCAAGAGACCATAAGGCCTACACTAGGCAGCTCCGTATCCATCACCACCTGTCATCCCCATCCATAAAGTTGTCTAATCGTTTCTTAAAACAACTGATAGTTTCAGCGCTTACTACATGGTTACTAAGTTTATTACATTCATCGACCACCCTATTAGTAAATCAATTCTTGTCTATTTCCTTCTTAAATCTAAATTTGTTCATTTTATACCCATTACTGCGAGTCCTACCCTGTTGTTTTACTATGATGATTTTGTTTGCTTCACCCTTGTTATAGCCTTTGATTCACTTGAACAATTCTATTTGATCACCCCGCACTCTGCGTCTTTCCAGAGAGTGTAAGTTTAGGTGCCTAAGCCTCATCTACACATTCTTTTAGTATCCACTTTGCAATTCCATCTGGGACGTGCGATTTCCTGACATTAAGTTTTATTATTTGGTCCATTATTTCTATTCTTGTTACAATTATTTCTCTCAGGGGAGGAAATCTCACTTTACTTCTTTCATCCCCATGTCGCATATTTTCTCTAGTGAACACAGATTTGAAATGTTTCTTAATGACTTCAGCCATTTCTATATATTCTGTGTGTTCTATGTTCCCTTGGCGTAACTTGACAATTTCTTGTTTGTTTTTTAGGTTATGTTCACATATCTACAGAATAATTTTCGTTGATCCTTACATTTTTCTATTGTCTTTTTAAGCTTCGTTTTTTTTCTCCCTGCGTACTTTTACATATTCATTCCTTAGATTGATATATATTTGCCATTTCTATTTTTTCCATCTTGTCTTAGCTTTATCTCTTCCATTTTGTGCTTCACTACACTTTCTGTTGACCTAGCATTTAATATACACATTTTCCTGTTTTTGTCTTGGTACACATTCATCCATACCTTCGTTGTAGATTTCTTTAAAAAATCATCCATTTTTCTTCCTCTTGTTCCTCTTTATTGTAGATTTTTTTTCCGATTCGCTTTTTGAAAGAAGTTTTGTTACACACTAGTCTTTTTTATGTATTTATAATTTCTTTCCATGAGTATTTCCTCTTTTAGTTCAAAATCATGTAGTGTGTGGTTACTCTTCCCAACTGGTGTCTTGTATTAAAATTTGTCCACAATTTTAGAGTCTGATGTAAATATTAGATCTAGTGTCGACGGTTCTTCAATATTTCTATATCTGGTATTCTATTTTACCTGATGTGTCATTGTATATTCTATAGTCATGCCAAGTAGTATATTTCTCCCATAGGTCCTCTTCACATTTTACTGCCATCTCTTCCTAACATATTTCTTTGCGGTTAAATACCACCGTAAGTACTACGTTTCATTCGTCCTTCAGCATCTCATTTAATGAATGTCTTGTGTCTTCTAACATTTTAGAATAATCGCTCTCTTTCCAAGAACCTATTTGGGGCCACATAAGGCACCACAAACTTTCTACTTTTCATGTCACTATTTTGAATTTTTATCCAGATCATATTCACATTATTTTCTTCATCTGTAACCTTCGTCACATTTAAGTTTTTCTTTTCTATTTATTTATCCATTGATTATAGAATCCTTGTCCAACACTATTTGGTGGTATTGAACCCCTTAATTTTGTCCTCACAACTCCCAATATATCTGGGTTTTCCTCTGACAGATAATCATTCAACTTATTTAATCCTAAAATCAATCCATCTATGTTAGTATAAGTCCATTTTCTTTTTCTTTTTTCTATCTCGTTCTCTGCTCTTTTTTTTATATACAAATTTCTCAGCCTCATGTTTAGTAGTCTCCAATAGAACTCTTTTTCAATTTCTCTTTTTTTAGCTTCACTTCTTAGCGTCTTCTCTTTTTCTTTTCCTCATCGTTCGTTTTTTTTTTTATATCCTTTTACAGTTTTTACTATTTGCTAACCTTCCTGCTTTTGCTAATACTTTTTCTGCTATCATTTGCGACCTTAATTTGATCTTTAGTGGTTATTTTTTCTCTTTTGAGTATTGCCCCATCCTATGTACTACTTCTATTTCTTTTTCTATTTCTTGCCTTACGTCTTGTACTGGTTTCAGATTTTTTTTTGCCATTTCCTTCTCTTCTTTTTCTCTCAAGTACATAACTAGGTTATGTTTTTCCTTTATACCATATACTTATATATATATTTTTTGTCTTTTGTATCTCTAACTCATTTCTCTTTAATTACATGAATAAATGTGTCCTTGGTATTTTCCTGCATTTGTTGTTGCATAACTTTTTTGAAAGCTATTTCTTAGTTTTCTTGGTCCTTTTTCCATTTTTTCTATTTTTCTGCAAATCTTTTTAAGGTCTCACCATTGGTGGTATTTTTGTTTTTCATCCTTTCATTTTCATTTGATTAATTGTTTTTTTTTTCACTAACCTTGCTAATTATTTCCGCGTTTACTTTCAGTAATTCCCACAGTTTCTTTGTAGATTTCATTGTACTCATTCTTTAGTTGCATTATTTCATTCATTAGCTCCTTTACCTCTTGATTCCATTATCGCGTCTCTTTTTTTTTATCTATAATTCTACTCAGTCTCCTGACATAATTATTAAATCCATAAAAAAAATTCTTCATCATACCTTATAACACTTAATGGTGTTTTGATGTTTTCACTGCGCTTCGGTATTGTACCAGCAGGTGTCACTGCTCTTCCAATGTTTACGTTGGATTCAACGTAACAAAATAGAACATCCCTATAGCTGCTGAAGAAGGGTCTTGAACCCGAAATCGCGGTCTAGCTAATATGACTACATACAGCCAAGTCATAAAATTCCTTTCTAAGGAACACAAATCTATGATAAGGTATATGGAAAATACCTTCAAGAAAATAATTAATGCACAACTAGCCATCACTATTAATTACATGCATTAGAGAAAACTCCTGCCCAAATATACTTTTGATATATATATATATATATATATATATATATATATATATATATATATATATATATATATATATATATGTGTGTGTGTATATGTCCATTTACCTTATAGTTTATTTTACTACAAAGTCTCTTGTTTTATATGCTGCACTACAGTACACACACACACACACACACACACACACACATATATATATATATATATATATATATATATATATATATATATATATATATATATTACTCTCTATTTTCTATTTAATATTTATCTAATTATTTACCTATTTTTTATATATTAATCCATGCTCATCATCACTTTTTTACATATACATTTACTGATCTAAATGATATATCTTTATTGGTTCTTTTTTTATATAGATTTTTTCACAGAGTTCAGACAACGTATGAAAAATAATAAATAAAAGAAATAGTGTAGGGAAAAGAGAAATCCCAATAAAGAATGCAAGACCCAAGAGGAGGTGGAAGGAGGGGATGAGAAGGTACGTAGGTTCTCTATGTTTCAGGTCACTGGCGATGGTGGAAGAGGACTGCAAGCTTCCCAGTAAATTCTGAAATATTTGATTTAACTGCTCACCGTGTTCCTGAGTTTAAGGAATGAAACCAAGTTGGTTAACATTTGAAGGCATTTTCTGTTTGTCTGTTTATTTGTTTGTTTATCTTATATTTACTAATGTGTTTATCTTTTTTTATCTGAACATTTACTTATCTATTTACTCGTTCACTTATTCAAGTATTTATCTACTTATCTATCTATCTACATATTTCATTAACTGTTTGGTTATTCATTTATCAATATGTTTATGCATTAATCTATTTACTTATTTCTATTGAATATTTTTTCTTTTATTTATCTCCTCATTTCTCTGCCTAGTTATGTCTCTTTATCTATCGATCTGTTTTCATACATATATCAGCTCTTTCCACATACATCCATCGAATTATTCACAGAAAGGCATTCATTATTTTAGTATAAATGTTTTGTGTGTGTGTGTGTGTGTGTGTGTGTGTGTGTGTGTGTGTGTGTGTGTGTGTGTGTGTGTGTGTGTGTGTGTGTGTGTGTGTGTGTGTGTGTGTGTGTGTGTGTGTGTGTGTGTGTGTGTGTGTCAGATAATTTATGACAGTCACGCGCAGGACTCGAACCTGCCGCTCAGCCTCTAGTGAGACAACTGTGTGATGTCTTTAACCCCTCGACAACTGAGACTACAGAAGTCTCGGAACTTGAAATTTCTCTGATTTCCAATGACGGGAAAGATCATTTTATGCGATCCTAATTCCTTTTTCACCCGATACTCGACTCCACCCGTAGGAGGGGGTAAGAACCGGAAAAAAATTATTACAGCTGCGAATATTGTACGGGTGGGACAGAGGTGAAGGTGAATTGGGAAGAGACAGATAAAAAGAGAGATGAATAAAGAGGAAAAGGAGAAAGAGAAAACAAAAAGAATCGAAGCTTGGGGGGAAACGAGAACAGAACAGAGTCAGAAAAAGAGAAATTATAATGGGGAGTAGAGTATATGAAAGTGAGGAAATGGTTCATAGGAGAGAAAAACAGAAGGGAAACAGAAAACAGGATGGAGGTGGCAGAAAATTAAATGTGTCCTTAACAAATATAGATGGATTGATAATAGGCTTGAATGAACTGAATGATTACCTGATGGAAAAGGAACCTGACATAATGGGAATTGTGGAGACAAATTGAAAGGTCCATTACCACCCAACAGGGTAGATCACGTTGCATATAATTATTGGATTAGAAACAGAGAGGTAAAACAAGGGGGTAGAGTTATGTTCCTGACTAAGAGGGACGTCAATGTGAGGAATGTTATATATGGAAAGAATAAAGTGGAAATGATCATGATGGGAATAGAGAACAGGGACAAGAAGAGCAGGAAGTTTGTGGTAAATTATGTGCCTCCTAAAACGGCTTCGTGGGAAGAGATAGAACACAAGAATATGTTTGAAGACACAAGGATAACACTAAATAAGATAATGGATGATGAAGGAAGAATGATTATAATGGGTGACTTTAATTGTAAAGAAATTTGCTGGGAAGAAATGACAGTGAAGGGTGGAGATGACCTATGGGGAAATGTACTTCTTGATATGATTATAGAACATACAATGACACAATGGATACAAGAGAATAATAGGTATAAAAATGAGGAAGAACCATCGAGACTAGATCTAATAATCACATCAGAACCTAAAATAGTGGACAAGATTATATAAGACACCTCTAAGAAAAAGTGACCACATATTAGTAGAACTTGAACTAAATGAAGAAAAATAATGAGAAAAACGAACAATATAGCAAGGGAAGAATGATGTATGGAAAAAAATTGATCAAATGAGATTTTTTTTTTTAAGCAGACAAGGAAAGGATACAGAAAGAGGAAATAACAGTAGAAGAGAAATGGAAAGTTTTTACAACAAATAATAAAGAAAGAGTGGAAAAATATGTTCTAAGACAAAAACAAGAAAAATGATATGTAAAATATTGGTACAACAAAAAATGTAGAGAATTAAAAAGTATAACAGGGATGTAGCTTGGATAAAATGGAGGAAAGAAAAAAAAAACGAAAAATGGACAATATATACTGATTATAGAAATGAATATGTACAAGTGCGCAGAGAGGAAAAGAGAAAACACAAAAAGGATGTAATTGGAAAATGTAAAGATCAACCAAAAATATTTCATTGATTTGTAAACAACAAACTGAAAAACAAAAAAATTAATAAAACTATGACATGGAGGAATAAAATACACAGAGAGAATAGAAATGACAGAAATTATGAAGAAGCATTTTAAATCAGATTTCACGAGGGAGAACATACAACTGAAAGATGACGAGTGGGAGGGGAAAGTCCCCCCTATGAAAGAAATAGAAGTAACAAAGAATGAAATAATGAATCACTTGAGTAATCTCGATGTCAGAAAATCGCATGGTCCAGATGAAATGGTAAACTGGATTTTGAGAGAATGTAGGGACGAACTAATAGACAAAATACATAATCTAATAAGCAGTTCATTGAAAGAAGGAAAAGTTCCAGAAGATTGGAAAAGAGCAAATATAGTACCAATATTAGCAAAAAATTGTGAAAGAATGATAAAAATTAGATGGGTAAAGCATTTGGAAAAAAAAAATACTAAATCCGAGGCAGTTTGGATTTAGACAAGGAAGATCATGTGTCACAAACCTGATGTGTTTCTATTCAAGACTAATAGATATAATACAGGAAAGAGGTGGGTGGGCTGAATGTGCCTTTCTAGACCTGAAAAAAGCTTTTAATAAGGTGCCACATAAGAAATTGCTAAATAAATTATAAACTGTAGGAGGAATATAGGGCAAATTACTTAAGTGGATCGAAGGCTTCTTGCATGAAAGAAAATTGAGAGCGGTGATAAAAGACAAACATTCCAATTGTGATGAGATGATTAGTGGAGTTCCATAAGGAGCAGTACTGGCCCCAGTAATGTTTGCTATATATATTAATGATATGGATGAAGGAATTGAAAGTTATATGAGCCTCTTCGCAGACGATGCAAAAATGTTGAAAAAAAGTGAACACCGAAGAAGATTGTGAATCACTGCAAAGCGATCTCAATAAAGTATGGGAATGGAGCAGGAAGTGGGAGATGGAATTCAACATTAAGAAGTGTAGTATAATGGAATTTGGAAGAAGTAAAAAAAGAATAGTGGGATCATATACATTGGGAGAGGAAGAAATTAAAAAAGTGGAAAAAGAGAAGGACCTAGGAGTCATTATTATGAATAATATGTCCCCTGAGAAACATATAAAAAAAAATGGAGAAACTTATAACTTAATAAGATCAATCAAAGTGGCATTTACATACCTGGACGAAGAAATGGTGAAGAAAATGCTAGTCATTTTGATATGACCAAGATTGAAGTATGCAGCGACGACCTGGTCACCGAGTACAAAAAAAATGTATAACAAAACTTGAAAGAATACGAAGAGCAATTACGAAATTGGCACCAACGCTCTCAGACTTATCATATGAGGAGAGACTGGCAAAACTTAAGCTACAGACATTAGAGCAAAGAAGAGAGAGGAGAC
>NC_134789.1:66034633-66039633 GCF_046742065.1 Oratosquilla oratoria
ATATTTTCTCTCTTCTTCCTCTTTTCTTTCCTCACTTCCCCTCTTTCTCTAGTTCTTATTCTCCCCACTTCTCCTTCCTATGAAATATTAACTACATAAAACTTATTGTAATAAATATTTCAAGGACTTTGATGAAACCCCTACGGACCAGTCACGCGGCATTCTTTTATGGTTAGCGACAAATCTCCACGCCAATAAGAAGTCTGATTACTATTAACTTCCACTGTTCACCCATTCTACTAGCCTCCTTAAATTCCTCCTTTACCCCATCAGTGACTCCATATCTTTAGTGCAATAGTGTTCCCAAGGAGAAAAGCGTTGGTTATTTCTATTAAAGTTCCCTTCCCTTCTTCCTCTTTCCCAACTCAAAGGATTACAAAGGCGGAGCATGCAGACAGGAGACCTTTTGGTCCATAGCTAGGTCGGATGCGAAAAAAAAATCATAATAATAATGAATAAATAAAAAACTATAATAATGTCAATGATAAATGAAATACATAAATAAATGCATAGGTATTGATTGTAGGCAGGCAGGCAGGCAGGCAGGCAAGCGCGATTCGTGTAGTCTGGAGACTATTCGTTTTCCTTCACCCTCTGTACCTCCTCCCTTTATCTTCCTTAGCATTCCTTTTCCCTCCTTCATCCTTACAATCCTGATCCCCCTTTATCTTCCTTCTCCTACTCCTTCCCTCCCCACATCCCCCTCTTTCGTTCCTCTAACTCCCCTCCCCAAGCCAATGGTCGCTTTCTTTGGCTCACCCTTTGCCCCACCTATTCCTTTTATCCTGCCTTACATCTACTCCCTCTCCATCTCAATGGACATCTATAGCTCCCTCCTCTACCCATTCCCTCTGTTTTATCTCCCCTGCACCTACCACCCTCCCTCAATACCCTTCTTCTCTCCCTCCCTCTCGATCTCGACTCTCAGCCTCCCATCCCTCTGACTTCGCTTTCTATCATCCCTCCCCTCCATTCCCCCGACCTCCATCTCTTCTTTGCCTTATCAGTACAGAGTTCACGGCCATATACTCTTGTCTTACCTTTGGCTCATCATACACGTCCAAACTCCTTCACTTCCTTATCATCATCATCCTTCCCCAACTTCGGTTCAGCATCTTCTATTCATCTTTTTATCCTAAATTTGACCTTCTTTTCCTTCTCATCTTCCTCCTCCTACTACTGATTATTCTCCTTCTCTTTCTACTCCATGCCCTCACCTTCCCCATCTTTCACCTCCACTTATTTCTCCTCCTCTTCTTCCTACTCCTCCTCCCCCTCCTTCTTACTCATCTATTCGTCATTTTTCTCTCATTCTTCCTTCCGGGAAGTTATACACCTTTCTTATATTCATGCACGTTTGCATTTATATATATATATATATACATATATATATATATATATATATATATATATATATATATATTAAATACGAGATGAAAAAAGGAAACAAGATTTTTTTTATCCTTCGCTTTGTACTGAATAAATGCCAAAGGGATAGGCGCATCCGTCTGCTCGTATATATGTACACACACACACACACACACACACACACACACACACACACACACACACACACACACACACACACACACACACGCATACACACACACACACACACACACACACACACACACACACACACACACACACACACACACGCACACACACACACATATATATAGATATATATATATATATATATATATATATACATATATATTACAAAGGATTACAAAGACGGAGCAGGCCGACAGGAGACCTTTTGGTCCATAACTAGGTCGGATGCGGAAAAAATATATAATGTTAAATGATTTTTTTTTATAATAATATAAACAATAATAAATAAAATAGATAAATGCATAGGTATAGTTGAATAATAAACAAGCAGGTAATAGTAAATAGTAATAATATATTGACAGATAAATAATAATAATAAATGAAAATCAAGCAAATTATAAACAAATAGATAAATAATAACAAACAAATAAACATATAACATAGAATAAATGGCAGTCATCACTGCATCTTCCTTAAATGTTTATCTAAGCGAACCTTAAAGCTCTGAACTGAACTACATTGCACTGCCTCTGCAGGAAGTTTATTTAATTCGTTAATTACATGGTTGGCGAAGTTGTTTCTATACACTTTCATATTAAATCTATTTCCTGACAGTTTGAGACCACTATTTCTTGTCGGATTCCCATTCAATGTGAAAATTTTGTCACTTTTGACGTTGTCAATCCCCCGTACAATCTTAAAGACCTGTGTTAAGTCACCTTTGAGTCTACGCATTTTTAAGAAAAACAGATTCATATGTATTAGTCGATTTTCGTATGATTTATTTTTTATATTTGGAATCAGTTTTGTGGCTCGCCGTTATAATTTTTCTAATCTGTCAATGTCTTTAATAAGATTCGAAGACTACACGGAAACAGGATATTCCAAATGTGGACGAACTAACGATTTATATAGCTTGTTAATGGAAAATGGACTTTTGAAATCAAAGAATCGCGCGATTAGTCCTAGAATCTCAAAGGCTGAAATATACTGCTTAGATGGTTTGAGATCGTTACTGATAATTATGCCGAGATCCTTCTCACTATCCATTTTTATTTACAAATTTCGAAATAACTTATAATCGTACATACTGTTATTTTTTACCTATGTGCATAACTTTGAATTTACTTGTATTAAATTTCATTAGCCACTTTTCAGACCATTGCTGTAGTTTATCTAAATTTTCTTGAATATCTAAGTGATCATTTGCCATTCCGCATAGTTTTTTATCATCAGCAAATTTGGAGACAATAGACTTCAGTCCGTGGTTTATATTATTTATATGTACTATGAATAGAAGTGACCCAAGAACGGAACCCTGAGGAACTCCACGCGTAACATTTTTCCATCTAGAAGTTTTGTCGTTTAGAACAACTCTCTGTTTTCGATCGGTCAACCAATTACTAGTGTATACGCCTCATATACATGTGAGTATATCACTCAGTCATATAACCCACTCACCTCCACTCACTCCCACACTCACACCAGCCGGCCGACAATAAGGCGCCTAAGACATCCTGTTCATTTCGCTGACAAAGCACTCCCTGCCGCGCCACCACTCACCATGCACACACGATCACACAAATAACCACACAGTAATAAACACATTATTACGTATACTGACGAACCTCCCCTGGATATATATTATAGTCTGGCTGTCAGACTAAATTATAAACTAATTATGTAAATTAAAATAAGATGTGACGAACTAAATCCAGCTCACATAAATAATTCAGTTATACGAGCGTGGCACCTCACAAAAGAGTTTCCGGCCTTCTTAACCAGATGCACGGAGCTCGGAGACGATCGGTTGTTAGTGACGTGCCTTAGTGATAAGACTGTGTAATAGTGTGTCAAATAACTTTATACTGGATACGACAATAAAGAAACAAAAACTTAGAGGCGTTTGTGCAGTGGACCCCTTATTGTGATGATGTGACGACCCCGTTACATTCTTGTGTTTACAAGTGACGTTGGATGGAAACGATGTAACCATACCGTTACACCCGTCCCGTTACACTAGTCCAAATTAATAGACTAACACTTACTTCGTGTGTAGCTAATTTAGTAAGTAGCTTTTCACGGGGACGGTATCAAAAGCTTTTGCAAAGTCTAAATATATTAAATCTATATTGTTTCTTTTGTCATAACTCGAGGTGACTGTGTTGTAAAATTTGAGTGAGCCACGCAAGAACGTTTCCGTCTAAATCAATGTTGGCTATCATTTATCAAACAGTTGCTTTCTAAATGATGTTCGATAGCATCTCTGATGATAGTTTCCATATTTTTTTTTTCTCTGATTGAAGTCAAGCTTATAGGCATGTAGTTATTTGGTTTCTTTTTGTCACATTCTTTTAATATTGGAGTAAAGTCAGCTAGCTTCCATTCTCTTAGGACACCTCCTGATATGATATATATATATATATATTTTTTTTTTTAATAATTTCTAATGGAACAACAATCTTATTTTTAATTTCTTTTAAAATTCTTAGATGCCAACCGTCAGGACCTGGTGTTTCATTAAATTTGAGTTTTTCTATACACCTTTGACTTTTTTCTTTTGTTATGGAGTTCACATTGAGGTGTTTTGTTTACGAATACTGAGCTAAAATAGTTGTTTAAAATATTACACATTCCTTCGTTTGAATACTCAAGTTGACCGTCAGCAGATAATATTGGGCCAATGTGATTCCTAATAACCTTTTTATCTCTAATGTAATTATAGAATTCTTTGGAATTCTCTTTGAATTTATCAGCTATATTCATTTCGTATTGTTATTCCATATATCCAGCACTCTGTGTGGGAAGCTATTCTTTTTCCGATCTCTTCTATAGTTATCCTTTTTGAGTTTCTTTTCATGACCTCTTGTTTTTCCATTGTCATTTTTTTTTTTGTAAATCATTCCTGTCAAGGATTTTCATTCCTCTCATGATTCTAAATATAGTCAATAGATCACATCTTTCTCTTCTATACTCTAGTGTTAGTAGTTCTAATTTCGATAATCTTTGTTCGTATGTTAAATTGGAAAGAGCTGGTGCCAACTTTGTCGTTGCTCTCTGTATTCTTTCTAGTTTTTTATACTCTTTCTAGTACTGGGTGTCCATAGTGGCGGTGTATATTCCAGCTTTGGTCTAATCAATGTAACTAATATTTCTTTTTCTAATAATTTCTTCATCCAAGTAGTCAAGTACCACTTTCATTGACCTTAATAGGTTGTAGGTTTCACCGACTATTTTGTTTATATGTTTATCCGGTGTCATGCCTTTGCTGATTGATACTCTAAGGTCCCTTTCTGAGTGCACTTTTCTTTATTTCTTCTTCGCCAATTATGTAATTTTTTGAAATTCTGTTTTGGTTTTTCCCAAACTTCATTATGCTACACTTCTTGATATTGAAGTTCACTTCCCACTTTTTAGTCCATTTCCAGATTTTGTTCAGGTCT
>NC_134789.1:66044633-66057133 GCF_046742065.1 Oratosquilla oratoria
CTTCGTGAGGGATATGCACATTCTAATGGATAATGGTGTCAAGACTTAGTTTCGAATTAAGGAAATTCATTCTAAATTGCTATTGGAAGTTTGAATGCACAGATGAGGTTCAAAGACAGTATAGAACAGTTTCAGTCAGGCACACCTACGTGCATAACCATCTCTCGAATAACCAATAAGTTTGAATAAAATGGAACAGCGCAGAATGTACACAAAAAGATGATCCAGCCCCAGAAAGCAACAAAGGGCACTTATTCCAGGGCCACTACTTGTTATTATGTAATAGCAAGTAACAAGTGGTGACCCTGGAGTGACTAAAACAGAAAAGCTACGAATATTTGTTGGGCTACACTATCAGTGACGATAATACAGACAGAAGAATAGAGTATTGCGAATAGTACTTGTGAAATGGCACATATTACCGACAAAAGTTGTGCGGAGTGGTAAGGGTACATTCAAATTAAACTGTTTAATTAACCATCAAAACTACAAATACTGGGAGCCTGAAAATCCACGTGGCACAGAAAAAAGGAAATTGATTTACCAGTAATTACAGTGTGTTGTGCCATTACGTCTAGAGGATTAAGTTGATCATTTTAATTGGATGCAACAATGATTTATCTCGTTTACTTGAACATGTTGCCATAGTCTATCATGCCAAGCATTAGAAATATGTTTGAAGAATAGTATTTTTTTCCAGCAAGATGGAGCACCACCACACTACCATCGTGATGCGCAATACTACTTTAATTGGATCTTGCTAAACAGGTGAATTGGAAGAAAAGGCATCGTAGAATACACTCCTTGTTCACCAAACCATACTCTTTTAGATTTTTCTTATAGGAATTCATTAAAACTAAAGTATATGCTACAAAATATGCAACAATTGCTGAAATGAGATATACCATTGAACAAGACGACACTAAAATACGTAATGAATTGTTTCTTACTGTTATTAATTCCATTACTTCCCGCTGCCGACAACATATGAACAAAGTTTGATTAGATATAATCCTACTTGGTACATATTATTCAAATCTTGTACCTATCTGGGAGGATGATGGATATATTTCAATTATATCTATAACTAATTTGTCATCATTTAAATGCATTTCACTTATCTCTGTAGATCATATTACTTTTTTAAAAAACTGTATGCTCGTACACTAACAGATATTGCCTGACAGATATTTAAGTTGTGTAAATACTTTACTGTGGCACCCTACACACACACACACACACACACACACACACACACACACACACACACACACACACACACACACACACACACACACACACACACACACACACACACACACACACACACACACACACACACACACACACACACACACACATACACACACACACACACACACACACACACACACACACACACACGCACACACACACATATGCATACACACACATACATACACATATACAGGCGTGCACACATACACACACACACACACACACACACACACACACACACACACACACACACACACACACACACACACACGCGCGCGCACACACACACACACACACACACACACACACACACACACACACACACACACACACACACACACACACACACACACATATATATATATATATATATATATATATACATATATATATATATATATATGTACATATATAGTCATGCATGGGCTTGCTAGGTTTGGCCTGAGTTGATGGAAAGTATGAAACTAATTTCGAGTCTAGGGGTAAGTCGAGTTCCAGTTCGAGAGCAAGCCCGTAGCAATAAAGTGGAACGTAGAGAGAATATAGATAAATTAAGGTACATTCCGATGAAAAGCTTATATAAGACTGGATGTAAGTAAGATTAAAAGAGTGTATGGGTAAGATAGAAGTCTACACAAAACTTAAATAATCTATATTTACTACAAGTGAGAAATAAAGCTCTACTGTTTTTACATTTACAAGCATATACTCACAGTATTTAGAAAAGCCGAAAATAATAATATATTTCTTAGTAGATTACATATAAGAAATAAAGAAACAATATTACTGATGTCCAATATTAAATGTTTACACTATACTCGCGTTATACTTGGTGCACAATCAACAGCGGCGAAGGGGTGAGACCAGGAAGGTGAAGTCCATAGTGGGGTTGTAGGTAATAGAGAGGATCAGCTGAGGGCCGGCCCCTTTATATAGTCAAGGGGGGCGTAGCTAATTGTTTCATGGTCATGATTCGAAGACCAACGTTAGATATACGTTGGGGGTAATGAAACGAATTCAAAACTTCGATAGTAACAAGCGGGAGATTTGAAAATCTCATTCGATTTACGGTTGACTATAACATACCCCTCCGGAAGTCCAGCATAACAGAGGGCAGCTGGACTAGAGAGTCCTTAGTCACCGTGAATCGTCTAGGAGGCTAGTCTCTCCCCTAGACAGGGTGTCAGCAATTATGGTGTCTTCTCCTTTGATGTGAACCATGCGAAAATTGAAGGCTTGTAGGACAAGGGCCCACCGGAGGACCCGTTGATTGTAGAGACGGGCCCTCTCGGTGAAGGTAAGAGAGTTGTGGTTGGAGTAGACGAGCGTTACATGACTAGACGAGAGCTAAGGCCTCCTTCTCCACCGTAGGATATGATCGCTGGTAGGGTAGCAGTTTGGTAGAGTAGTAACACACGGGATGGAAGGCCCGGGTGTTGTCGTCTTCCTGCAGCAAGACCGCTCGTATCCCTTCTCCCGATGCATCTACGTGGAGGACGAAGGGTTTGGGGTAGTCAACACCGGTTTGCACCTTAGGAACTGCCGAAGGGACTAGAAGCGCCGGCGATGCCCAGGGGGAGCAGCTACGTTTAGCTAGTCCGTTCTCCAACAGGTAGGCCACTTCTCTTTGCATCATCTCTGCTTTGTGGGGGTTGAGGCGATAAAGGGTCTGTCGGATAGGAAGGGTATTAGGGTGCAATTCTATACCATGAGTAAGAGTGGTACACAATCCTGGTTTATCCGAGAAGACGGAGGGGTGTTTTTCGAATAACTTAATTATGATTTCCCGTTTCGTTTCATCTAGTTTGACTTGAGAGCAGTCGTATCGATCACTCGTAAGTTAGGTTCATCGGTAAGGGGGTGTTTACAAAGTATGATACTGGTCTCTCTAGCACATCAGTAGGATTTCTAACGTACTCTTTCATTAGATTGGTGTGAACAAGTCTAGAGTCTTTACGACGGTCAGGAGTAAGGACTACGTAATTTTGCTTATCCAGCCGATGAGAAACTACTTAAGGGCCCTGGAATTTGAGAGAAAGAGGGGTCCCTGGGACTGGTAAGAGAAGAAGTACATCCTCACCTGGATTGAATTTCCTAACTTTTACTTTTTTTTTATCAAAATGAGCCTTCATTTTTCGTTGAGAGGTATTTAAATTTTCCAAGGCAATGATTCTTACTTTGTACAGTTGACTTTGTAATTCATCCAAGAATTGATTCACTGTCTGGTTAGGATATTGAGGAGTTTCCTGGTACCACTGTTCTTTTAGAGCCTTGAGGGGCCCTCTTATCAGGCACCCATAGAGCAGTTCAAAGGGAGAGTATCCCAATGACTATTACACCGTATCCTTCACTCCCTCCCACTCCTCTCTCAGCTTCTTCTTATACCCCTTCTCCTTATATATATATATATATACATATATATATATATATATATGTATGTATATATATGTGTCTGTGTGTGTGTGTGTGTGTGTGTGTGTGTGTGTGTGTGTGTGTGTGTGTGTGTGTGTGTGTGTGTGTGTGTGTGTGTGTGTGTGTGTGTGTGTGTGTGTGTGTGTGTGTGTGTGTGTGTGTCTAAATAAAAAATATTCTTCTAAAAAACGCTGTGGAAGTCGGGGACAGGTGGTATTACGGTGACACTTTGTCCTAAAAAAAATATTCTTGAAAAAGCGCTTGAGTAAGTCGGGGTCAGGTGGTATTCTTCTACTTCTACTTCTTCTTCTTTTTCTTCTTCTTCTTCTTCTTCTTCTTCTTCTTCTTCTTCTTCTTCTTCTTCGCCTTCTTCTTCGCGTTTTTCTTCGCGTTCTTCTTCGCGTTCTTCTTCGCGTTTTTCTTCGCGTTCTTCTTCGCGTTCTTCTTCGCGTTCTTCTTCGCGTTCTTCTTCGCGTTCTTCTTCTTCGCGTTCTTCTTCGCGTTCTTCTTCCTCGCGTTCTTCTTCCTCGCGTTCTTCTTCCTCGCGTTCTTCTTCCTCGCGTTCTTCTTCGCGTTCTTCTTCGCGTTCTTCTTCGCGTTCTTCTTCGCGTTCTTCTTTGTGTTCTTCGCGTTCTTCTTCGCGTTCTTCTTCGCGTTCTTCTTCGCGTTCTTCTTCGCGTTCTTCTTTGCGTTCTTGTTCGCGTTCTTCTTCGTGCTGGGGATCCCTTGTTGGGGTTCCGCCTCGAGGCCGAGGCCGAAGGGGAAAACGAGGGATTAGAGCGCGGAAAGTTGCGGCCGTAGGCAGCTGTTTGCGCAGCCAAGCCCCCGGCGAAGCAGGGGAGGGCGAAGCCCGCGGCTTTTATATATATATATATATATGTGTGTGTGTGTGTGTGTGTGTGTGTGTGTGTGTGTGTGTGTGTGTGTGTGTGTGTGTGTGTGTGTGTGTGTGTGTGTGTGTGTGTGTGTGTGTGTGTGTGTGTGTGTGTGTGTGTGTGTGTGTGTGTGTGTGTGTGTGTGTGTGTGTGTGCGTGCGTGTGTGTGTGTGTATTGTGTGTATGTGTGTATGTGTTTGTATGATCATAAGGCTCCTCAGGTTCGATCCAAAGCTCTTTGAGAACTATTTGCCCACATGTTCTTGAGACTTTGCTCTAAAACATTCTGGAGTTCATTTATCTATTTAAGGCAGATGTTGATTTTTCTAGTCTGTGCCCTTTTCTCATTTCTCAATCCTTGAACGTCGTTTCACTCCTACTCCTTTTCTTTATACCTCATCTCCTCCTTCTCCTTCTCCTCCTTTTGACACTCATTTAATATTTTCTTCTCTTCTTTTTCTCTGAATTACTTTTTCATGTTATATATTTTTCTATCATATTATGTGGTTATTAATTATCATTATATTCCCTCTTTTTTACTTGTTTTTCTTATTTTCAATTTCCCTTCATATTTTCTCCTCTTTTTTACTTACTATCGTATCCTTGTGTTTCCTTTATTTCTTCTTCGTTCCTCTTATTACTTTTCTTTTCCTTGAAGTCCTTCTTCTCATCCTCTTTCTTTTGCCCTCCAATCCTGTTTCAACTCCAGTTGATTCCTTCTGTTCTTCCTATTTTTCCTTCTCCCTCTTTACCACCATCATCATTACCACTCTTCCATATGATCCTTTTACTCCTGCTCTTCCTCCTCATTTTCCTCCTATTCCCTCTTCTCCTCCAGTTTCCTCTTCTCCTCCTCCTCCACCTTCTCTTACCTTTCCTTTCCTGTCGACAGTTCAAAGCCAAAGTCGCAAATTGATGTTGGCGTTTCCAGCGGCTGTGGTGGTTCCCCCCCCCCACAGCCTCCTCAACAGCCTCCTTTCTAGGCTTATTCGTACTCTTCCGTTACACTTCATTTGACTCACTTCTCACCTTATATCGCTCAACCATATGCCCTAAAGGCTGTGTCATATTATTCAAATCTATTTTCAAAACGATAGGTTTTCTTCTCACATTCATCACTCAAATTTCAATAATTCTTCAAATGTAATTCAATATCGTTCAACTTTATTTCATACCGGGATATCTCTTTTCATTTCGTTCATACTGGTATTTTTGCTATTTTTCTTTTTTTTTATAATGTATTGTTTACATTCTAACTTTCTTGACGTCATTAATTTGTTTAATATTCCACCCATCATCATGATTTCATTATTTATCGAAATATTGTGAGAAAGTTTTGTTCAGATATGTACCCACTGATATAGACTTAACCTTGATTTAATCCTTTATTCACATGAAATATTATCTATTATGTTTATTCTAATTATTTTCAGGGGATTTTATTCACATAAAAATGGGTTTGCATTTATATTTTATATATATTTTTTGCATTCTGCATAGTTCAGTCCTGGTTTCATCACAGTTTTCCACCGTGGTTTTATATTCAAGCACTGTATTTATTATGGGTTTATATTGTTCACTTTTCGTTTTATATCGTTCAGCCCTGGTTTCATATCAGTTTTCCAATATCGTTTCATAATATTCTGGCATTCTGTCATATTGCTAAGCTCATTTCATAGCCTTTTGTACAGTTTCTCAACCACTCATCTTTAGAATCGCAACATTGATTGTTTCATATCGTTTAAATATTATTCTCATAAGTCAATCACTCAGCTAGCCCTTTCTGGCCCATTGCTTAACAAGGGCTTCTCTCAAGCACCTCTATGGACCACAGGACTGCACCAGGCCGTGCCACGTCACTCCTGCAAGCTTTTCTATTTCGTCAATCTTTCCTCTGTCTGACCTCTCCCTTCCGCGCCTCCTAACCTGAGGTGTCCAGTCAGTGACACATTTGCTCCATCTGCAATTTTTCTTTCAACAGAATTTCCGCCTCTATGATATTATCCTTCATTACATTCTCCTCACGTACTCAGGTTTTTCTCTTCCTGTCCGTAGATTATTCTCGGCACCGATTTCTCCATTCCTCTCTGTGTACTCTTAAGCTTTGTCTCTATTACCTGCGCTTCTCTCCAACTATAGCAATCTAACTGATCTAATTATCAATACACAAAACACATTTATCCCCCTATAACCAACACGGAAAAATAGTAATACTCCCAAATAGAGGACGGAAAGATGGAAACATGAGATCGGAATTAAAAGAGGACTTTACGTAAAAATAAAAAACGGGGAATCACACCTTAGATCAAGATATAACGAAATGGCAAAGCTGGTTAAAAGAAATACACGTTCAGCGAAACGTAATTATGAAATCAAGGTTGCCAGTCAAGCAAAATCCAACCCAAAGGGTTTCTTTCACCTCTATAGAACAAAATATAAAGAAAGAATAGGACCAAAAAAAAAAAAAAAACGAAGAAAATGTCATGATAGAATCGGAAGAAAAAATGAGTGAGGAGTTTAACAATTATTTTCTATCGGTGTTTACTAATGAGAGGTTAGATAAAGTACCTGACTGCGATCTGATTTTCAGAGGGGATGAAGAAAGTAGTCTATCTAATATCAGCATTAGTAAAGAAGAAGTAGTCAAGCAGATTGAAAGACTTAGAGCTACAAAATCTCCGGGTCCAGACGAAATTTTTCCAAGAATGCTTAAGGAGTGTAAATTTGAAATCTGCGACCAGTTAACTGAAATATTCAATAAATCGGTAAACAATGGTTTTGTTCCAACTGCTTGGTGGCAGGCAAACGTTGTTCCTGTTTTTAAGAAGGAAGATAGATCATCTAAATGCAACTACAGGCCAATTAGTTTGACATCGGTTATAGGAAAAATGCTTGAATCAATAATAGTAAATAGACTCAGAGAACACATCGAAGGGCATAATTTAATTCGTGATTCACAGCATGGTTCCTCCAAGGGTAAGTCATGTGTGACTAATCTTCTATCCTTTTACACTAAAGTATATAAGGCGTCAGATAACAATGAAAATTACGATGTTTACCTTGACTTTAGCAAAGCGTTCGACAAGGTACCACACCGGAGACTACTAAATAAAATCAAAGCCCATGGCATAGGAGGAAAAGTGTTAGAGTGGATTAGAGCTTGGATTAGTAACAGAAAACAGCGGGTCACCATAAATGGAATAAAATCTAGATGGGGCAATGTTGCTAGCGGGGTCCCCCAGGGCTCGGTTTTGGGTCCCTTGTTGTTCATTATGTACATAAACGACTTAGACGATGGAATAAATAGTGATGTTAGTAAGTTTGCGGACGACACTAAAATAGGACGCCTAATTAGGTCAGGAGACGACGCAGAGATTCTGCAGAATGATCTTAATAAATTGTTAACATGGTCGGTGAAATGGCAAATGAACTTCAATATCTCTAAGTGTAGCGTGTTAAACGTAGGGCTACACAACACCAAAAATAGATACAATTTGGATAACACGTTTTTAGAAAAACCTGAGTGCGAGAGGGACTTGGGTGTTCTGGTGAGTTCGGACCTCAAAACCAGTAAGCAGTGCATTAGCGCCAGAAATAAAGCTAACAGTGTATTAGGCTTCATTGCTAGGAAGCTAATGAATAGAAGTGCAGAGGTAATTATCAAACTCTATCTAACGATAGTTAGACCCAACCTTGACTATGCGGTGCAGTTTTGGTCTCCGTCCTACAAAATGGACATCAATTCACTAGAATCAGTACAGAGAAGAATGACCAAAATGATACATGGACTCGGAAATTTGCCTTACGAAGAGAGGCTTAGGCACTTACTTACACTCTCTGGAAAGACATAGAGTGCGGGATGATCTAATAGAAGTGTTCAAGTGGATCAAAGGCTATAACAAGGGTGAAGCAAACAAGGTCATCATAATAAAACAACAGGGCAGTACTCGCAGTAATGGGTATAAACTGGACAAATTTAGATTTAAGAAGGAAATAGGCAATAATTGGTTTACTAATAGGGTGGTCGATGAATGGAATAAACTTAGTAACCATGTAGTAAGCGCTGAAACCATCAGTTGTTTTAAAAAACGATTAGACAACTTCATGGATGGGATGACAGGTGGTGATGGATACGGAGCTGCCTAGTGTAGGGCTTATGGTCTCTTGCAGTCTCCTTTATTCTTATGTTCTTATGTTCTTATGTTGTTCTCTCAGCAGTAACTGTTACCTACTCCAACAGTCCAAAGGCATAGGAATAAATTGACGGTTTCGGCCGTAGCTGCGCGCCTACTGGCGAAGGCTTCTGACCACCACCGTATGCAGTCGAATAATAGCACTTCTTTCCAACTCTCAGCAGTAACTGTTACCTACTCCAACAGCCCAAAGGCATAGGGATGAATTGACGGTTTCGGCCCTAGCTGCGCGCCTACTGGCTCCTGACCACCACCTTATACAGTCGAATAATAGCAATACCTTTCGAGCAAAGGTTCTGCAGCGTCCATACAATATGTTCGTTTGCACCATGATTACGCATAGTTTCTAATATTGCCATGTATTCTACTGAGTCAAAGGCCTTTCCGTAATCTACAAAAGCTAAACACGTTATTCGCATTTGATTACGTGTCAGTCACTTCGTATTTCATTCCGTCTGCTCTGCGTTACATATAACATCCCAAACTTCATATAACTCATCTTCTGTTTCATATCGCAATGCTTGAAATAAATCATCTTGTCCACCATATGTCATATTACTCATGCTTCATACCAACCATCATATGTTTCATATCACACGCCATGCTTCATATAGGTCTGTCATTGCTATATATGACTTACAGTGTTTCAAATCGTTCATCTTATGTTTCATATCACTTCATGTTTTTAACTCCTCTCATGTGTCAAATACCACATGACTTCGCTCGTTCCTTTCGTTTCGTTCACCTGTAGTCTGAAACTCGTTTGATTCTAGATTCAGAGACTTCAGTGGCTGAGAAGTTAGAAAGTTAGACCCACATCATGGGTAGCGTGACTTCATGTTGGCCTCAGTTTGTGTCCCACCATTCGCGTAAACGAATTTGACGGATAATTAGTTTGTTCCAACGTCCTCTTATGATAACTAACAAGCGTTTGGAGTTTGTAGCGTTCCAATTAGCTTTGCTTCTTTGACCTGCAAAGGAACATGAAAACTCATACTCAAACACTAAAACACGCCCAAACACATCGTCACGTGCACACCCACCTAAGCGCGCGCACACACACACACACACACACACACACACACACACACACACACACACACACACACACACACACACACACACACACACACACACACACACACACACACACACACACACACACACACACACACACACACATACACACACACACACACACACACACACACACACACACACACACACACACACACACACACACACACACACACACACACACACACACACACACACACACAAACACACACCTCTCATGGCGCTGTGGTTAGAGCTCTGGCCTGCCACTACGGAGGTCCGGGTTCGACCCTCGCCCGGGGCTGAAATAATATCAGTATCGCAGCGCTGAGGGGTGTTACTCCAACTCTCGTGGGCGGGGAGTTGGGGGTGTGTGTGTCTGCAAGGTCATAGCATTACCCATAGATCGGACCTACGAGCTCTGAGCTCTCTTCCAGGAGGGAAATAGCTGTCGATCACGAGTCCAACACGTGATCCAAAGACCAAGTGAATACACGCACACACACACACACACACACACACACACACACACACACACACACACACACACACACACACACACACACACACACACACACACACACACACACACACACACACACACACACACACACACACACACACACACACACACACACACAAACACACACACACGGATACACACACACACACATCCACCTACACACCCAAACACGTACACGCACACACAGCCCCATGAAGCGACCACATCATGAGGTCACTGATGTAAGTAGCTACATCCCAATGTAGTTATCACTCTGCATATTCACCGCATAATCACATCATCAATTCTCCTAGCAATTTGAATTACAAACGACCCCATCTTCACTCTCTTGAATTGTCAACAGAGATCACAGGGTTCTGTTCCATGAAACTGGTAAAACTGGCACTTCAATTTGATTGGTGTAATCTTAGTTTCTTTCCAGAGTGACCCTCTGCAGTTATTCTATTTTTGAAGATTTTATCTTTTTGCAACTCTTTCAATTATATAGACTAGAAAATAAAATAGACTGATATGTATACAAGGCTGCATATGACTTTATGCTGAACCATTTTTCATACTCAATGGAGATCACAATATCCCATCTCGTGATTCAGATTGCAGGACTCAGCATGATGGGCTAGAACACTGAATTATCCTCATCTATGTCATTAAGAAGTAAGACCTCTGAGGATTCAGGAAGTACTCCAGAATACTTCTACACTTATATACAGTGTTTATGAGCTGCAAAAATGTTGAACAAGAATTTCATCTGAAAAGATTCTCCCTGTAGGGCAAGGCTCCTGCTTCTGTAATAGCCCAGTCCTTTTCAAGGCAGCGACTCACTCTTACGGCCCTCCCCTCCCCCCTCTCTCTCTCTCTTTCTCTCTCTCTCTCTCTCTCTCTCTCTCTCTCTCTCTCTCTCTCTCTCTCTCTCTCTCTCTCTCTCTCTCTCTCTCTCTCTCTCTCTCTCTCTCTCTCTCTCTCTCTCTCTCTCTCTCTCTCTCTCTCTCTCTCTCTCTCTCTCTCTCTCTCTCTCTCTCTCTCTCTCTCTCTCTCTCTCTCTCTCTCTCTCTCACACACACACACACACACACACACACACACACACACACACACACACACACACACACACACACACACACACACACACACACACACACACACACACACACACACACACACACACACACACACACACACACACACACACACACACACACACACACACACACACACACACACACACACACACACACACACACACACACACACACACACACACACACACACACACACACACACACACACATACCTCGACTTGCCATGTCATTCCGATTCCGATTTCTATTCTTGTTCAGTTACATCACCTCTGTCTTCTGTCCTTTTCCGTCCAGTTTTATTCTAGTTTTATTCCATTTTCTTTTATTCATATCTCTACCAAATATTTTTTTCCTTTTCTGTTCTTGCCCATTTTATCCTTTCTGTTCCGTTACAAGTCTCTTTTTGTTCTATTCCTGTACTAGCTCTGTTTTATTATTTTTCATGGCCCACTCTCCTCGTTTACAACTTCTGCTCCATCCTATGTACATTCCAGTCTATTTCCAGTACAGACACATCCCTTCCGTCTCTATTCCAGTCCTATTCCTTTCTGTTCTCTTTCTACTATAATTCTTTACAAAGGATTACAAAGGCGGAGCATGCCGACAGGAGACCTTTTGATCCATATCTAGGTCGGATGCGAAAAAAAAATCATATTAATAATAAAATAATAAATAAAGACTATAATAATGTAAATAACAAATAAAATACATAAATAAATGCTACTTCCCCACCGTTAGCGCCCCATATCCATTCCATCCCAGTTTCTTTCCCAATTTATTCCCATTTTACTGCGTTTCCTACCCGCTTCATGTTTCGCTCCCACCCAATTTGCCTCACCTCACTGGACCCGTGTGGGTTTCTGAAATTTACCCTTTTTTCGACTTCTTTCATTTTTTTTTCTTCAGCACTGACACATGATCTCTGGTCCACCCTCATTTCAATTACATTGTTTTCGCCACCATTCATCCCATAATACTCCCTCACTCCTACCCCATGTGGGGCATTGACTACATACTTTTATGCAGTTGATATTTTAGGAGGATTAGTGACATCCCTAAGGTCCAAGACACTCAACATTTTTCTTATAATCGGTGACTTATGTCT
>NC_134789.1:66062133-66069633 GCF_046742065.1 Oratosquilla oratoria
AACTGTGAAGCCCTCAATGAAACGGACGTAGGAATGACTACGACGAAACTCACGAGATGCTTTACACTTCACCTCTCCAACGGAGCTATAAAACAACACCACGAAGACGTACATCAGACTCCACTGACACAGAAGAACTTGGAGAAGGGCATTACTATCCTACAAACAGAAACCAACCCCACGCACATTCATATCCTGTAAGTCCTATATATAAAGGATAAAAACCCTACCATGAACAGACAGACTCCAGACCTATTTACTAGACATTGAGCCTCGTCATAGGTTCACGGCCGATTGGTCAGTGGGCGGCGCCACGCGTCTTGCCTCCTGATTGGTTGACCGGGTCAGCATTGAAGTATTTGTGACCCATGTATTGTGTATGAATACTCGAGCCTCGTACGTTGTATTCATTAGCACTGAAGATGCCTAACTGTTAGGCGAAAGCTCTGCATTAAATCAAGATAATAGTTCCCATGCTTTTACCTATACTTCCAATGTTGTCTGACCATGTAATTAGAGAGCTCAGCACGACACACCGTGCCAGCATAAGAAAAGTCGAAAATGTCAGCAAAAACTCGTGAACGCAGGGCTTCCAATAGTGAAAGCCGATGGACATCATCATTCTGATCCAGGATTATGGTGCCTTTAACCAGACGTTCTCTTGTCGGAGGATTCCATGGCCGTATAGGTAATAATTCTTGATGGATCCTGCTTGTAGGTGGCAAGTGAGTCATCTGGAGATGCGAGAAGTCGTCATTCCTACATAAGAAGTACGAGTTCCACAGTCCTCATGTTGACACGCATACATGTAGATGACGTTTCTCCTATGCAGATAAATATCTCAATTTTATTATCTTTTACCAGTATAAGAAGTCTTTCAACCTTTTATTAAGAAACTAGTCCTTTCCTCCCCCAGAGCCCCTCCAGAGGACAATCGTCATCTACCAGCATACATGTCATCACGAGGACTGTGGAACTCGTACCTATTATGTAGGTATGTAGGAATGACGACTACTCGTTTCTCCAGACGACTCACTTATCAACTAAGAGCAAGATTCATTCAGAATTATTACATATATGGCCATGGAATCCCCCCGACAAGAGAACTTCTTGTTAAAGGCACCACAAACATGGGCCAGAATGACGATATCCATTGCCTTTCACTATTGGAAGTCCTGTATATAAAAGATTTATCACCCTCAACCAACATCCAGAGTGGTGATTCCCTGACCCTTCCCTCTAGTAGAGATATTTCGTCACTCCTCCGTTAAGGCTTATCACGGAGCGCCATACACTTAGATATTCAGTAATATTGTATTGACCTTTCCCATTGTTTTTTCTTTATATATATATATATATATATATATATATATATATATATGTATATATATGTATGTATATGTATATATATATATGTCTATATGTATATATATGTATATGTGTATATATATATATATATATATATGTGTGTGTGTGTGTGTATATATATACATGTATATGACACACAGGAAACCCACAGTCGGAAAAAATAAACTTCGAATAAAGAAGAATCCTATATTTCGGCTATCAACTGTAGCCCTCTTCAGGAAAGTACATAAGATAGAGGGCAGAGGGGACTTATAAGCTACAGAAAAGAGAAGGAATGTGGACAGATGGCATCACTCAGGCGCGGGGCAAAATGGAGTGGCGAAGGAGGGAGAGGGTGAGGTGAGGGGGGTTGTAAGCTCCGTACCAACCTGCTGACCGCCGCGCGTGAAATAATGTCAGGAGTCCACTGCCCTTTAGATATTTTAATATTGGGGCATTCCTCAATCCTGATTCAACTATTTTCCTCCTGAAACCGCAGTGGAACTTGAACACTAATCTGGCCTTACCCCAGTCTTTGTCTTTGTCTTTGTCTTTGTCTTTGTCTTTGTCTTTGTCTTTGTTTTTGTCTTTGTCTTTCTCTTAGTCTTTGTCTTTGTCTTTGTCTTTGTCTTTGTCTTTGTCTGTCTTTGTCTTTGTCTTTGTCTTTGTCTTTGTCCTTGCCCTTGTCTTTGTCTTTTTCTTTGTCTTTGCCTTTGTTTTTGTCTTTGTCTTTGTCTTTGTCTTTGTCTTTGTCTTTGTCTTTGTTTTTGTCTTTGTCTTTGTCTTGGACTTTGTATTTGTCTTTGTCTTTGTCTCTGTCTTTGTCTCTGTCTTTGTCTCTGTATTTGTATTTGTATTTGTATATGTATATGTATATGTATATGTATTTATTTTTGTATTTGTATTTGTATTTGCATTTGTATTTCTATTTGTATTTGTCCTTGTCCTTGTCCTTGTCCTTGTCCTTGTCCTTGTCCTTGTCCTTGTCCTTGTCCTTGTCCTTGTCCTTGTCCTTGTCCTTGTCCTTGTCCTTGTCCTTGTCCTTGTCCTTGTCCTTGTCCTTGTCCTTGTCCTTGTCCATGTCCTTGTCCTTGTCCTTGTCCTTGTCCTTGTCCTTGTCCTTGTCCTTGTCCTTGTCCTTGTCCTTGTCCTTGTACTTGTCCATGTCCTTGTCCTTGTCCTTGTCCTTGTCCTTGTCCTTGCCCTTGTCCTTGTCCTTGTCCTTGTCCTTGTCCTTGTCCTTGTCCTTGTCCTTGTCCTTGTCCTTGTCTTTGTACTTGTCCTTGTCCTTGTCCTTGTCCCTATCCTTGTACTTGTCCATGTCCTTGTCCTTGTCCTTGTCCTTGTCCTTGTACTTGTCCTTGTCCTTGTCCTTGTCCTTGTCCTTGTCCTTGTCCTTGTCCTTGTCCTTGTCCTTGTCCTTGTCCTGTATCCACCACACCATTACTAACCATCACCCACCACGCACGTGATCCACATGCTTGCAACAGAGCGAGACTTCCTCTTGCTTACCTTGCATTACCTTGCATTTCCCACGACATGCACCCCTAACACAGCACAATTTGAAGACAAACAAGTATAGATACCTAGTGTCACCAGACACGTATCATAAATCCTTTTATTATAACTGCCCTAGTGTATTACGCATAACTAACATAGATATAATATACCTAACAATATCCACCAATTATACAACTAACCCTTATATATCTAAACCGTCCCCAATCCATAGATTAACGAGACTAACGCCCTTGCTTACAGCAACCCTTCTAACCCTATATATTCTATGACACCCATGTAATGTTGGCAGAGCTGGAGTAGGTGAAGAACCTACTGCCAGAGGCTGGGTAGGTCACGAACCTACCGGCCGGAGGTCAGAGCTATCGTGCCCTAGGTCAAGGCCTGGCACTTATTGTATTTAGCCCCAAGGGGCATCCGATTTGTAGTGTAACCATTGAATATCTTGTTGTTTAATAAATATGATAAACTCCCGCTTTGGAGTCTATCTCGCCACATTAAGACTTCCCTACGTATACAACAAGGTATACAACTGGTGGCAGCAGCGGTTCGCCCACGTCCTGAATAGAAGCGCCGTCATCAGCCATACTACACAAGGTTACACAACCAATCCAACTGGCGAGCGGTACTCTATTCCAACCTCCGAAGATACACGCCTACCATTCAGAACATTCAGAAGGAGCAACGGTGGTGAAATCGAACCCATTCGATTTTGAACCACCTGGTGGCAGTACGCTACCATAGTCTCTGTAGACAGATATCTACAGCGACATAGAAGAACCGGTCAACTCTACACCGCACCTCTTCACGACTCCAAACCAAGAGATAGAACTTCACCTGAGAACAACGCGAAATCTGCAAGCTCAGCACCTCGGTAAGCATATCTAACCTATAATCCTTCAAGCAGTAAACCCAAGCTAATCACCTGTAGAGATCCAGCGCACTAACTCCTAGATCAACACGACATCACGACTTCAGTCAAGACGACCAGTCAAGACCCAGTCAAGACCCAGGCCGACGAGACACTCGTCCGCCACCCAAACTACCGTCACCAATCTCCGTGAGTATAAACCATAGACTCCCACTAATTCCCCCCTTTTTTATATATAATTCAGGAGCCGGACGAGAAACCGCCTCCACCCCCCCCCTCCATGACCACCCAGACCAGGAGCCTCGCATAGGTTATGGCCCCGACCCGCCTACCCCCACCTCCACCCCTTCCACCCAGACCAGGAGCTTCACAGCACTTGGGCCCGGACCCGCCTAACATACCTGCTCTTCGCATCGGGTCAGCATTCTCGCTACTCGTAACCAACCCCAACCACCCAACATCACCCACCACCCACCGCCACCCTTGGCTCGAGATACTCGCGAAAATTGCTTGCCCAAGCAATGTTCCAACACCAGCTAGGAATCCTCACCTCAGCCCACGACAGTCTCACATCCGCCCACGGAACCAACCAGTGCTTCCAGAATTCAGCGCAGACCTGCGTTAAGTACCCCAAATTTATTATTTTATTCTTGTACATCATACACCCATAGTGTATATGCATAAACAAATGTAATAATAATTTTAATTACAATTTTTTTAAATGTAAATTAGCTCACGTAGAACTATCTATTAGTTACAATTATAGAAATTCAAAGTCCACGATAAACAAAACCTAATAATCAAAACATCCACTATGTAATTTTAACTTACAAATAATTTTTCAATATTAACGTAGAATTAGAATATCAAAATGTCACTGCGAAGAAATCTCCCAGGCAGTCACCCGAAACATAGTAAATTAAGATAAATCAATATACAACGACAATTCCCAAGATGAACATAACCAACACGTAAATTATTCCCCTTCGGACGCAGGACGTCATGCGATTCGATAGGATAGGTCCTCACGATCATTTCCTTATAAAAATTTTTTTTTTCAAATAACTATAAAAGTACTTCTCTACTTCCTTCCGACCGTGAAGCCCCGGAATAATACACTCAAAACCCCACCCACTCAAACATGATGAATAAACAAAAATATATTAATAGATAAATAAAATAAAATAAATCAACTGCCTTAAATAAATATAAATGAAAAATTTTAGCCAATAACCATTCTCATAAATAACAAACTTGTATAAGTTTATATGTCTATAAAATGTTATATAATAATATGTATTTTTAGCTCTACACAAACTAACATATTAATTAAAAACACACTAACCACTTAGGATGTCATGTCTTCAGTAAGCTATGACTGTAGTGAAATAGTACTATCTCATAGAAAAGAGATTATAAAATAAATTCTCATTGAACAGAGAAACAAGTGTATGGTGAACAGTGAAATTTGTCCTCATTGAAAAGAGATTATACAAGTGTAAAATGTTTTGTACATAGCTTACTGAAAACATTTTAAGATATGATAATATACGTAAAAAATCCCACCTTTTTTTTTACTCATTCAAACATATTTTGTTGATCAATATCACCCACTAGCAAACTTACAAATTATCATATATTAATTATGTATGCCATCCCCACTGTCACGACCTTAACCCAAGGTACGAGGACGTACCTCAAAAAGGTCAGGGAGGCAATGTATCCACCACACCATTACTAACCATCACCCACCACGCACGTGATCCACATGCTTGCAACAGAGCGAGACTTCCTCTTGCTTACCTTGCATTACCTTGCATTTCCCACGACATGCACCCCTAACACAGCACAATTTGAAGACAAACAAGTATAGATACCTAGTGTCACCAGACACGTATCATAAATCCTTTTATTATAACTGCCCTAGTGTATTACGCATAACTAACATAGATATAATATACCTAACAATATCCACCAATTATACAACTAACCCTTATATATCTAAACCGTCCCCAATCCATAGATTAACGAGACTAACGCCCTTGCTTACAGCAACCCTTCTAACCCTATATATTCTATGACACCCATGTAATGTTGGCAGAGCTGGAGTAGGTGAAGAACCTACTGCCAGAGGCTGGGTAGGTCACGAACCTACCGGCCGGAGGTCAGAGCTATCGTGCCCTAGGTCAAGGCCTGGCACTTATTATATATTTAGCCCCAATGGGCATCCGATTTGTAGTGTAACCATTGAATATCTTGTTCTTTAAAATAAACAACAAAAACTCCCGCTTTGGAGTCTATCTCGCCACATTAAGACTTCCCTACGTATACACCAAGGTATACATGTCCTTGTCCTTGTCCTTGTCCTTGTCCTTGTCCTTGTCCTTGTCCTTGTCCTTGTCCTTGTCCATGTCCTTGTCCTTGTCCTTGTCCTTGTCCTTGTCCTTGTCCTTGTCCTTGTCCTTGTCCTTGTCCTTGTCCTTGTCCTTGTCCTTGTCCTTGTCCTTGTCCTTGTCCTTGTCCTTGTCCTTGTCCTTGTCCTTGTCCTTGTCCTTGTCTTTGTCTTTGTCTTTGTCTCTGTCTCTGTCTCTTCCTATGTCTTTGTCATTGTCTTTTTATATTTCTATGTTTTTGTCTTTATCTCTGTCTTTCTCTTTGTTTTTGTCTTTTTCTTTGTCTATGTCTTGGTTTTTTTCTTTGTCTTTGTCTTTGTCCATGTCTTTGTCTTTGTTTTTGTCTTTGTTGTTGTTTTCGTATCCGTAATCATATTTGTATTTTTATTCAACTTCATATTTGTATTTTCATTGAACTTTATCTTCGTCTTCATTTTCATCTTCTTTATCTTCATCATCATCTTCATCTTCATCTTCATCTTTATCATCATCATCATCATCATCATCATCATCATCATCATCATCATCATCATCATCATCATCATCATCATCATCATCATCATCATCATCATCATCATCATCATCATCATCATCATCATCATCATCATCATCATCATCATCATCATCATCATCATCATCATCATCATCATCATCATCATCAATATTGTCCTACTTTCCAGCACCATTATCTTACCGGCATGTAGCAACCAGGAAGAGATTTCTCCTACCACGCAAACATGGCTCAGGACATATCAAATCAGAGTCTTTGAGGTGGTGAAGGGGAGGTCTTAGGAGGGTGGGTATCAGAAAGGAGAGACAGACGATAGAATTTTAAAGTGATCGGCATTCTTTTCCGAGTGGCGATTAACTTCCACTCATAAGAGAATGCTGAGTAACTCTGGTCCGTATGGTTGTCACTAAAACCCCATGAATATTGATGGCATAAAATATGGTTGAAATCTCATTCAGGGTGCAAAGGAGATGAGGTAGAAAGGAGTTTCTTCTACTGAAAGAAATCTCTTGATGAGGACCAAAATACAATACACCCTGCCCGAATCGTGGTCAGCCCCTTTCCTATGATGACATGTCTATTGATTTTTATAGTAGGTGTCAGGTGATCTTATTAGGTTAGGAGATATATTCGCACTAAGGGCTAGGACTAACGCAAGTGAGTCTTCAAGAAGTTATCATATAGTTATCATATAGTTATCATACCTTTCTAGGTAGTCTTCTTTGTATCATACATCCCATGTGGGGTACAGACTGCATGTTTTATGCAGCTGGCATTCTAAGGACTTTAGTGACACCCCTACGACCCAGATTTACTTAGCATTATTTTTATATGCTTGAAAAATAATCTTCACTCAAAAA
>NC_134789.1:66084633-66089633 GCF_046742065.1 Oratosquilla oratoria
TTTCTGAAAGGCCTCTTTTTTGTGCCTAAACTCGTCCTCTAAGAATTCAGGGCTACAAATTCTGAGAGCTCTGAGGTAGAAACCTATAACTACACCTTTCTTAATACTGAGGTCATGGTGGGAAAGGAAGTGATTCAGATCGTCCTTATTGGTTGGTTTCCTGGAGACTGTAAATTTTAAAAGATTATCTTGTTTGATAATAAGGGTATCCAAAAATGGAAGGGAATCGTTGATTTCTTCCTCCAAGGTAAACTGGATGGATGGCTCAACCTCGTTCAGTGCCGCTTGGAGTTTGGGGATGTCAAACCGTCTGGGGGAAATTAGTAGTATGTCACCCACATAACGAAGCCATACTACGTTCCCAGGAACGATGTCTGAGAAAGGCCCTGCTTCCAGAAATTCCATGAACAGGTTGGCAAGGACAGCCCTGTATGGGCTCCCAAAAACCCACAAGCCCAATATACCCATGAGACCCATTACATCAGGGATCGAGAGTGCGCCACACAAACTGGTAGGTGTGATGGCCAAGCATTTGTCTCGCCTTTTGGGTACCATCAGCGGTGCTCATTTGAAACACTCAGGGGACCTATTGAATAGAATTAAGGACGTTCCTGCTCGCAACAAAAAGCTGGCCAGCCTGGATGTGACTTCTTTATTCACACGTGTCCCGACCCTTAAAGCGATTGACCTCCTTAGGGCTAAAATCACTAGTTCCGACACTGACCTCCCTATTCCCCCCCAATGACTTTGTAGACTTAATACAGCTTTGTGTCCAATTCAATTATTTCAAATTCCAGGACCATTATTTTCACCAAAGGTTTGGCATGGCCATGGGCTCTCCTTTGAGCGTTGTCCTTGCCAACCTGTTCATGGAATTTCTGGACTGACAGTCGGCCAGAGACCATTATCAGTTGCTTCATCTTCGTCGATAGCAGACCTAGTTAACCTTGGAATTTATAGATCTTCTCACCCTGAAGAAGCCTCTGTGCTAGGCGAAAAGACTTAAGTTTTCGGTGTTTGTGTCAACAGCTTTTGTACTGTTACATTGTGTTATTGTAACCATTGGCATTCAGCAGCGCCTTTTACTGCACCTCTTCTCCATGATTTTGAAATCATTAATGATTATGTTCACACTTTGAACTGTGAAGACAGAAAAATATTCTTCAAACTGAAAAATTTGAATCTTAAGATAGCCAAAGCTATTAGCGCAGTTGACTTAAAATATATATATATATATATATATATATGTATATATATCGGAGATCGTATACTGTATATGTCTTCTGACTGAGATGGTGGCCATCCAGGTGTTGAAACTAGTCGAGAATCACATTACGTTCAATGGCTTAGGCTTTAGGAGATAATTAATTACTTGTATAATTAATATTTATATTGTAATAAACTGATGTTTTTAATTATGTTCATTAGATATACACAGCCCCACTTTGACTTCTGAGACCTTTTTCTATAGTGAAGTCTAATTAACTTTGGGCATTATATCTCAGATCACTGAATATATTTTTATAGTCTAAAACTTAATCAAATTTTAATCAATATATTCATTAAATTGAATTGATATTTGAGTTCAAGTATCATTCATAGACATATCACCTAAATTAGGTTTCTGGAGGTGTTTTTGTATATGAAAACGATTCAACATTTAGCTTTATAAGAAAGATTTTTTCAGTCTTGTGTCAAAATAATACTTTTTGAAAAGAAAAAAATCTGAGACATGTGTCTGAGTCAGTTTACTAAAAAATATTCTTTTCTAGTATTTGAGTACCACTTTACCTAGAAAGTGGTGCCAGACATGATAAACCTCGCCCTACAACAACTGTTGTCATGACATGATAAGCTTGATCCCCCAAAATTGGTATCATAGATCATCAAAACATATGTAAGATATTAATAAAGAAATAAACTAAAAATATTTTTTATTTTGGTCTTAAACAAATTGGACAATTTTATGATAATATACAGCCTTATTTTTTACGTTGTGAATGAATCTGTCATCACCCTTGACCTAACTACTCTCGGAAAAGTCCGGAGTTAACTGATGTAATCATTCTGCCGAATCATTTCCAACAAGGGAACAAAATCAATCAAAATCAAAATCCAAAGTGAACAAAAAATTAAATAGATAAACGAAGAAATAAATAGATAGATAGATAGATAGATAGATAGATAAATTGACTGATAAGTAGATAGGTAGATATATAGACGAACATCTAAGAAGATATATAAGTAAACAAATCATGAATAAATCAACAAATCAATGAATACGTAAGTAGATAGATAAACCAAATGAATAAGATGAATTGATAAATTAAATAAAGTATATATAACAAATCAAGTAAATAAGATAATTCAAATAGATTAAATAGATAACACAAATAAATAATATATTAAACGAATAAGTAAATAGAATGGAATAAAAAGTAAAAATAATATAAAGGAAAAAAAATAAAAAAAATATGGTGAAAATGAATAACAATATCGACAAGAACAAAACGACAGAGGATAAAGGGACTTCCTCCAGGACACAAAATCCTATTCTAATTTGTCCTTCACTCCCCCTCGTATTTCTCAAGGAGTTCGCATTCTTGGCTGTTGATGCGAACTGTCAGGTGTCTGTTAATCTGTATACGTGTTATTTGTCTATTTGTATATTACTATTTGCTTGATTATCATTTACTATTAGTTATCTGTCAATCTATTATTATTTACTATTTGCCTGTTTGTTTATTATTAGCTAAACCTATTTATTCATTTGTTTGTTTTATCTATTATTATTTATATTATTATGATTTTTATTTATCTATTTATTTATTTATTTATTTATTTATTTATTTATTTATTTATCTATTTACTTATTTATTTATTTATTTATTTATTTATTTATTTATTTATTTATTTATTTATTCATTTATTTATTTATTTATTTATTATTTATTTATTTATTTATTTATTTATTTATTTATTTATTTATTTATTTATTTATTTATTTATTTATTTATTTATTTATTTATTTATTTATTTATTTACTTATTTATTTATTTACTTATTTATTTATTTATTTATTTATCTATTTATTTATTTATTTATTATTATTATTATTATTTTTTTTTTTATTTATCTACTTATTTATTTACTTATTTATCATCGTTAGGATTTTTTGCGCATCCGTCCTAGTTATGGACCAAAAAATCTCATGTCTACATGCTTCTCCTTTGTAATCCTTTGTAACGCACCTACGGACCAGAGTTACGCAGAGTTCTTTTATGAAAGGAAACCTCGTTTCCACTCATTAAAGAATGCTCTTCACACTTGAGTTGCACTATCCCTCTTTGTTGCTATTCTCGTTAAAATTCTCCTTTGCCTCCTCCACAAACTCTTCTTCATGGGTAGAACCTCCCGTTATGAATGACAATATATTCTCCCCTCTTCCTCTCCCTTTTCTTATTCTCCTCCTTTCCCCCCTCACCTTCATTCCATCCTCATCCTCCTCAAACCATTCTTTAAGCTGCCCGATACTCAAATATCTTAAACGAGTTCCTGATTGATTGCCAAATTGGGTATCCAGTAATTGGAGCTATTGAAATAAATGATGATTTTGTGTATATGTGTATACAGTATAAGTCTTCTAGAAATACATTTTCAAGAAAAATACAGATTCTAGAAATACATATTACTCTAGAATCTTGAGACGTTTCAATTAAATGTATAGACATTTTAATGTGTGTTGGTTTTTTACAACTTATCTATGTGTTATTATTTTCATTTCTATTTTTTTCAAATAAAAAGAAAAAATATATAATGGTAAATTCAGACGCAGGGAAGGCTGTGTGTGTGTTTGTGTGTTTGTGTGCGTGTGTGTGTGTGTGTGTGTGTGTGTGTGTGTGCGTGTGTGTGTGTGTGTGTGTGTGTGTGTGTGTGTGTGTGTGTGTGTGTGTGTGTGTGTGTGTGTGTGCGTGTGTGTGTGTGTGTGTGTGTGTGTGTGTGTGTGTGTGTGTGTGTGAGTGTGTGTGTGTGTGTGTATGCGTGTGTGTGTGTGTGTGTGTGTGTGTGTGTGCGTGTGTGTGTGTGTGTGTGTGTGTGTGTGTGTGTGTGTGTGTGTGTGTGTGTGTGTGTGTGTGTGTGTGTGTGTGTGGGTGTGCAAGCAATCACTACACCGTGATATAAAAATACAAAATAATCACAGGAAAAGGGAAACTTATGGACAGTAAGTACTTTCGTATATTACATCTTCAGACTAAATGAAAGAGATATAGAGTTGTGTTTAAATGTAAGTATCAGGTAGGAACCGCAAGGGGGAATGAGGAAAACAATACAAAGCGGAGGGGATGACCTTACCTCCATTGACCTGACCAGGATAAATTGTTCAATCAGGCGGGAGCATCTTGGTGACCATTTAGGTTACCAATTTATCATATTTAAAATGTCCGTAGGTTAAGTTTATATGTGGATCAAAAGTGCTTGATATTAAACAAGATTCTATTACATTTCTCTCGTGTAGTTTCTTTTGGCTAAAATTGTTACCTTGGACCAATCAATATGACTGTTATATAATGCTTTCTGTTGAAATAATGCATTATTTTCCTGCACAGATCTCACACTATATTTAAGTTGGGAAATCCTCGTTTCCAAGTTTTTATTACAGACTTGGCATGGAGTTTTATAAACAGCACCATTGTTGTTAGGCGGGCCGTTTTTAATTAGTTTTCTTAATGGTGTGGTCATATTTAAAAGTTACTTTGACATCCAATTTCTTGAGTAAGTTGGCAATACTTAGAAAGATTTCATGAAAAGAAAGAACAAGTGTGTTAAGGTGTTTATGGATTTCTTGTTCTTGATTGTGTGCTTTGTAAAAAAAATTCTTTGCAATATTGTGTCATTGATTAAGAATATGAGTGGAATTCTTTAACTTTTCCCCAATGTTCCGGATAGTTCTAATTTTGTCATAAAAATCAGGATCTGAAATCCTGTAAGCTTTCAAGTAC
>NC_134789.1:66124633-66127133 GCF_046742065.1 Oratosquilla oratoria
TGTGCAATAAAGATGTGAAGGCCTAAAGAGATGATACTTCAACTTCATTACTTCTAAATTTGGGTAATGACTATATCACTATAATATACTGCATCCACTCAACATTGTGTAATATATTTCATAGGTTCCATTGGAATTCAGCCCACGTGGGATTCAGCCCAAAGGGATTTAGCCTAACCTAACCCAACAAACCCATTATTTTTAGTGAATTCAAAAGTGGACTGAATCCTGTGTGGGCTGAATTCCAAGCCCACCTATTTCATATCTTGTTAATTATTTCCAAATAATTTAGTGGCTTGTGTGAATATGATCATTACCTAAAAAAATAACTACTGTACTCAAAAGTAGCCTAAATCACACTGTATTCATTGATTTATTTATTCATTTATAAATTATGCAGTATGCTAAATTTTTCTGTTTCCATTTCAGGATCTGTATCAACAGCTTCAATCCCTTTATCATCGACTCCACTTGAATTATCTGCAAACCTGACTCCACCATTAAAAAGGTCACTATGAGACTCCTCCACAGGCGACTCTTCTGCTAAATCATTTTCATCTAAAAGAAAGTCACCAATATCTCTGGACAGATTTATCATAAAAAATTCAGCCTCTCAAAAGGAAAATATCGACAAAGAAGTTGCAAGAATTATATTTGCTACAAATTCACCATTTCGTCTTGTTCAGCATCCTCAGTTTCTCAAGATGGTTCAGAACCTGAGGCCAGGTAATATTCCTCCATACAGAAAAGATATTACTGATAAGTACTTGGATCTTGTGTATGAAAAGGAATATAAAAGTGTGCAGATGACCTGAATAATGAAACTGTATGTCTTTCAATTGATGGGTGGTCTAACCTCCACAATGAGCCCATAATATGTGTCACTCAAACAACATCCACTGGTCAGATTTATTTAGTTGACACAATAGACACATCAAGGAAACCTCACACTCCTGAAGATCTTCTACAACTTCTACAAAATTCGATCAAGAAGGCTGAACAAGATTTTGGTTGTCACATTGGAAGTGTTGTGAGAGACAATGCAGCAAATGCCACCAAGATGAGAAAAATCTTGGAGGAATCGAGTGAACCTGAGCATACCGTCCTCACATACGGCTTATAACGTTCCTTGTATACTTGTGGCAAGTCTATATAACACTGCTCCTTATATTGATATGCTAAAAATGTCCTATAGCAATCAGATCGCATATCAGATAGCAATACCACGATATTCAAAATCTATAAAAAAAAATCTATTTAAGTCAAATAAATCTGATTTAGATAAAAAAAAGTCTATTTTCTTATATTTTTAAAAGGATAAAAAAAAAATCGTCAACCCCGGTGTCCACTAACCTCATACAATAATACCTGTTATGTCCGGCTAAAATTGGCATTTCTAAGCATAACTGCCTTAAAAATAGTTTCTTATTTCACTATAAAAGTTTATGTTAACTTATACTGCATTGAATAAGTCAATATTTGATATATTTGTCCTATATACAATGTCAGGTTTCTAGTTTTGATATATATTGTCTAATATGAAATATTAGGTTACAAAGAAAACAATGGCCTCCGCTAGCGGACACGGGGATCTGGGTACGCACGTCCTGTGTAATAGTAGTCCTTGATACATACATACATACATACATACATGCATACATACATACATACATACATACATACATACATATATGTATACATATATATTATATACATATATATATACATATATATTATATATATTTATATATACATATGTATATACATGTGTGTGTGAGTGTGTGTGTGTGTGTGTGTGTGTGTGTGTGTGTGTGCGTGTGTGTGTGTGTGTGTGTGTGTGTTTGTGTGTTTGTGTGTATTCACTTGGTCTTGGTCTTTGGATCACGTGTTGGACTCGTGATCGACAGCTATTTCCCTCTTGGAAGAGAGCTCAGAGCTCGTAGGTCCGATCTATGGGTAATGCTATGACCTTGCACACACACACACCCCCAACTCCCCGCCCACGAGAGTTGGAGTAACACCCCTCAGCGCTGCGATACTGATATTATTTCAGCCCCGGGCGAGGGTCGAACCCGGACCTCCGTATTGTGTGTGTGTGTGTGTGTGTGTGTGTGTGTGTGTGTGTGTGTGTGTGTGTGTGTGTGTGTGTGTGTGTGTGTGTGTGTGTGTGTGTGTGTGTGTGTGTTTGTGTGTGTGTATTTACCTAAGTCTTTTGGATCACGTATTGGACACGTGATCGACAGCTATTTTCCTCCTGGAAGAGAGCTCAGAGCTCGTATGACCGATCTATAGGTAATGCTATGACCTTACACGCACACACAACTCCCCGCCCACGAGAGTTGGAGTAACGACTCGAAGCGCAGCGATACTGAAATAATTTCAGCCCTGGGTAGGATTCGAACCAGGTACCGCCGTCACCCCCGTGCTAACAGTCTGAGACTCTACCAACCGCGCCACCAGTCGTGTCCGCGCCACCGAGTCGTGTGTGTGTGTGTGTGTG
>NC_134789.1:66144633-66147133 GCF_046742065.1 Oratosquilla oratoria
GTATTCCCTAATGTCGAGTCAGGGATTTGCAGGGGCATCCTGTGCTCTGGTGAAGTCAGCAGAGGCTGAGTTTGGCAAGCTTGGTTGCAGGCAGGATGTTGTGACAAACCGGTAGGGTGATGTGAGGGTAGTGGTGGATACTGAGGGTGTTCACCCGAGTCCCTAGAAGCATCGGGGTATGTGATGGGGATTTCAATGTCACCTAACTTGAGCATAGCGGGGTTTGTATCTATAATGATTTTGTGATTGGCTAAAAATTCCAGTCCTAAAATGCTTTTAAATTCAAGTGTCCAGTTTTCGACAACTTATAAGGTAGTGGGTTGGAATGGGTTATTAACAATGTTTATGGGGAGTGTTATAGTTGAAGTGAAATCTAGGTGTGTACCACCTATCATGGCTCATGTTAGGTGTGGTCTGTCGGTAGGATAGGAGCCACCTAATTGTGCACATATAGATTATGAAAGTATGTTTACCTTTGCGCCTGTGTCTATTAAGAATGTACATAGGACGTTTCCTATTGTGCCCATGAAATATTGGGTTTCTGGTTTATCTATGGGTGATATTATGTCTTTCTTATTTGGGGGGAGGAGAGGCTTGTATGCATCCCCCCCAACTGTGTGTTTTATGTGTGTTACGTGTGGAGGGATGATTATTCCTGTTGAAGCTTGCGAGGCGTTCCTGTTGGGGGTTGGTGAGTTGTGGTCGTGGTGCTAGGTTTTGGGCCCGGCAATTGTTGTCAGAGTGGGAGTATGTATTATGGACCGAGCATTGTCTTTTGTGGTTGTAATGGGTAGTCCTGGGGGTAGATTGGCGGTTTTGTTGGCGACAGTCTCTATCTGAATGGTTATAGGAGCTATTTAGAGTACAGCAAGTATGACTTTGATTGTTTGATGATCTCTGGGATCTTGCTTGGTTATTATCCATGCTAGCTGAGTGGTTGTAGGGGTGTTGGGCTTTACATTCATCGTCTGAATGCAATGTTGTGTTATGAAGGGAACACATTATATTTTGTCTTTGGCGTTGTCTGCAGTCCTATGTGTTGTGGGAATTAGATTTGTGGATATTGTACCATGTGATGCCAAGGTTGTTATTTATAGGTGCTCTTGGGTTGCGGAGTTAGGGTGGGTTGGTGTATTGTTTATGGGGGATATTATATTTATTCTGGTTGGTTGAGCATTGCTGAATCTATCAATTCTACACTTGTCTGTTATGTCAAGGATGTATTTGGATGGAGAGTTGTCATTTATGTCAATGTCAACTCGCTGGGTCTCTCTCACACTCGACTCGATGTGGAGGGTCATGATAAACATGGCAAAATCAAATATATTTGCTATTTCTTATCCCTTGACATAGCTCATACCGTAGATATTCTGTGAGACCCATTGGGAGGGACCATTGAGTGAAGCTCTGATTGTTTTTGAGACTTCGGCTATCTGTGCCACGATGGAGTGGAAGGAAGAGGAAGGGGAATTGTACATAAATTTCAGGAATTTGAATAGGAAATGAGAATTATTCTGAGATTTGCCACTGAACAGTTTCTTAAGTTCAGATCAATATTTTGTGTATGAGACACCAGATTCTAGTTTTGACGCGCGAGCAGCTTACTGTATAATCATCATTTGGCTCAAAATGGTTGTTTATGATTTTTATTTTGTGTTTGTCCTAGGTTATTATTAGCAAAGTGGACTTTACATGCTGCAATATAGGTTGTAATGGTAATGCCACTTGCTTTCGAAAAAGTAGGAATATCAGGATATGTAGTTGAGAGGGTATAGTGGTTATGGATTTGGGTAGGGGGGGTTTGGAGGTTGGGGGTGTTTAGTCTTGGAGGACGAGTGGGTGCCTGTGGGGTACTGGGTTGGCTAGTGGTCTGGGTTGTGGTTGGGTTTATAGTTTTGATTTGCAGATGGAGCGGTGTTGGTAGTTTGGGGGTGTCGAGGGAGGGTTGAGTTACGTCGTCCCATGCTCCATTTGTGTTACTGATATTCATAATGCTATGATAAACTGATTGAACTACGTTCCTAGTCGCAGAA
Source organism: Oratosquilla oratoria (assembly GCF_046742065.1). Lineage (NCBI taxonomy): Eukaryota > Metazoa > Arthropoda > Malacostraca > Stomatopoda > Squillidae > Oratosquilla > Oratosquilla oratoria. The sequence goes on from NC_134789.1 coordinate 66,146,667, forward strand.
CGTGGTCGGGTATTTTGTGACATTGTAAATAACAAATGTAAGTCACTACTAGATGTATATATACATACATACATACATACATGTATATATATATATATATATATATATATATATATATATATATATATATATATATATATAGACAAATATGCACAAAAAAGATACAAAAAGAATTGTATTACTTATTGTTTCAAAGGTGGTTCTTATAGGGCAAGGGGTAAACTATTGATGGTTGCTGTTGGTGGGGGTCTACTCAAATGCTTGTTTTTATAATTAGGAGTTATTTTGTTTATATTATAGTAGATGAGAATATATTCAAGCTTATTACCCACTTTCAGAAAATATAAAATCAGAGAAGAAATAATCTCAATAAGTTAGAACTTTACTTATGTGCTACTGCAGCACATTATTCTAATGAGAATATGTATGTATATATATGTATGTGTGTGTGATTATGATGATGCAAA